>NC_081169.1:6900447-6968836 GCF_012432095.1 Onychostoma macrolepis
GCTAGAAAAGAGAGAGTCCATAGTTCCTGTTACATCATCAAGTTGTTCTGAGCTATTGGATATGCTGAGGAACTGAGATAAGTCAGGAAGATTATTTATAAAGCAGTCTTTTGTGGTAGAAGTGATGGTTCTACCATATTTGTAACAAAAAGTTGGCTTTACAGCTTTAGCTATATGGAATATACAGGAGACTAGATAATGATCTGAGATATCATCGCTCTGCTGTAAAATTTCAACGCCACTGACATCAATTCCATGTGACAGTATTAAATCTAGAGTATGATTTCGACAATGAGTAGGTCCTGACACGTGTTGTTTAACACCAATTGAGTTTAGAATGTCTATAAATGCTGATCCCAACGAATCTCTTTCATTATCAACATGGATATTAAAATCACCAACGATTAGGACTTTATCTGCAGTCAGTACTAACTTCGATATTTCTTTAATAAAATTCTTTAATAAAGTCTGTATGGTGCCCTGGTGGCCTGTATACAGTAGCCAGTACAAACATCACAGGGGATTTATCATTAACACTTGTTTCTTTGGATAACGTTATATGAAGCACCATTACTTCGAACGAATTATACTTGAAACCCGACCTCTGAGAGATACTGAAAATATTTCTATAAATTGTAGCAACACCTCCCCCTTTACCTTTTGGACGCGGTTCATGTTTGTAACAGTAATCTTGGGGTGTAGACTCGTTTAAAGTAATGTAATCATCTTGTTTTAGCCAGGTTTCTGTCAGACAAAGCACATCTAGTTTCTGTCACAGTGAACATATCATTTACAAAAAGTGCTTTTGAAGAAAGGGATCTAATATTCAATAAGCCAAGCTTTATCATGTGTTTATCTGTATTATATCGGTTTTTTATTTGTTGAACATCAATTAAATTTTTACTATTACTTTGGTTTGGATGTTTTCTGTATTTTCTAGTTCGGGGAACAGACACAGTCTCTATAGCATGATATCTAGATGAAAAAGATTCTATGTGCTGAGAGTTAACTGACTTTGGTGATGTGAGGCGGCTAGCAGACGATCGGTTTAGCCAGTCTGTCTGCTTCCTGACCTGGGCTCCAGTTAGTCAAGTACAAACTCTAAGACTATGTGCCATATTTCTAGAGAGAAGAGCGGCACCACCCCAGGAGGGATGAACACCATCTCTTTTCAACAGGTCAGGTCTGCCCCAAAAATTCTTCCAATTGTCTATAAAGCCTATGTTATTTTGTGGGCACCACTTAGACATCCAGCCATTAAGTGACGACAGTCTGCTATGAATCTCATCACCCCGGTAAGCAGGGAGCGGGCCAGAGCATATTACAGTGTCTGACATCGTACTTGCAAGTTCACACACCTCTTTAACATTATTTTTGGTGATCTCCGACTGGCGAAGTCGAACATCATTTGCGCCAACGTGGATAACAATCTTACTGAATTTACGTTTAGCATTAGTCAGCACTTTTAAATTTGCCAAGATGTCAGGCGCTCTGGCCCCTGGTAAACAATGGACTATGGTGGCTGGTGTCTCTATTTTCACGTTCCGTACAATAGAATCGCCAATAACTAGAGCACTTTCATCAGGTTTCTCAGTGGGTGCATCACTGAGTGGGGAGAACCTGTTTGATGTTCTGATCGGAACGGAAGAGTGGTGTTTTGACCTGCGACTAGGCCGCCTCACTGTCACCCAGTTGCCCTGCTGCACGGGCTCAACCGAAACCGAACAATGTACAGGACTCCCTGAACTAGTCGCATCCAAAGCAGTATCTACAGCCCTCACATACTTACTATCCTCAACTAAAGTTTGGATGCGTGTCTCTAGTTCTAAAACCTTCTCTGTCAGCCTAACTATTTCCCTGCATTTATCACATGTCAATCCCTCGCTGCTGACAGAGACAGATAAACTATACATGTGGCAAACAGTGCAAACAACAATAGCAGGAGAAGAAGCCATTACTCACCGTGATTGATGAATGATACCAACTTAACTTACCACTTACCACTGTTGTTTGATGAGCTCGTGAAAAACGGAGCGAGGAAAAAATAAAATAATAATAGGCGCGAATAGAAATGCAAATGGAACCGCGAGTGACAAGCTAACGGGCTAACAAGCTGCACTTGCATTTTGTAAAGGCGAACGATCAAATTAGTTAGATTAGTTTGAAAGATAACACCAGAAATATGGTGGGAATTAAGTTATATATTATCACTTTAGACAAAAGGGATTGAAAGTAAGGTAGAGATTCAATAAAAAGCGAAGGTACACGGAGCTACAAACACAAACCTCTCAGCAGCACAACAGACTGAAGCAATCGAACTCAGAGAAAAAGTCAAGTAAGCTTATTAGTAAGCTTTAAACACTCATATTCAGGTGTATGAATGTATCTCTGGTTTAACCCTCTGGGGTCGACAAACGCATATATGCGTTTTGAGGCAGATTTTCCTGATAAGGCCGAAATGAGCTTGAATTACTCTGCCATTTTTGATCGTACAGATAAGAGCAATACACCATTCGAATCTGTAAGGGGTCTACTTTTATTTGTATACACTCATAATAACAACTAAACTTTGTGCTTTTGAAGAATAAAGAAAACAAACAGGGTGTGCTCTCTGTCTTCTCCGTCTCCGCGAACTGTTTTTAGAAACGCGTCACTAAAATTAACTGTAACTCAGAGACATCGGAGTTATATCTATAGAAAGCTTGAAGTGTCTACTTTGAAATGAAGCAAGTCTTATCGAAAACAAACATTCTGTGATGAAGTAATCCGTATGAAACCAACACGATGTTCAATCTTTCCCGTCTGACTCATTATCGCTAATGTGACCCCGACCCCGACCCCGCCCCCGACCCCGGCCCCGACCCGCGGCTCGCGCTGTTCATATGTAAATAGCCACGTGGTAAGTGCGCGCGTGCAAACGCCCAACACAAACAAAGAGGAGGTCCTTCATCGCGGCTACTGTTCGTTTCTGGAGTAAAAGCAGGATTTCCCTCGAAAGAAGAACACGATTTCATCCAGCAGAGGAGATGAGTAAGTAATGTTTCTTTTTTACATTAGTTAACGTTTTATTGTGACATAAACCTGAACAGATTTACTAACAGTTAGCTGGGTTTTCCCCCAAACGACAACATGATGAATGCTACGCGTCTAAGAATGTTTAGACCATGTTTATTATTAATACTCTGTTCACAAATATATTTTAATAGCGTGCTAAACAATAATAATTAGTTTCTCAGATATAAAATATCATTTTTTTATAGTACAAAGTACATCCTTTTATTGTACAAAGCATGCTTGAGTCTGTGGCTACAGAATCATATCATAGGCTACTATAAAATCATACATACTAGACTATATGACTACAAAATCATAGTTGGGTTTTTCCCAAACTATAATTCCTGACTACAATGTTTGAAATCGTGTAAAACATTTTGAATATGATAGGCAATTCATTGTATTTAAATTTCTTACAGCGCTATGATGTTTTCATGCTCTATATAAAACAATAAAAGTAATATGAGTGTACACTGTAACATGATGAATGCTACGAGTCTAAGTATGTTTAGTACATGTTTATTATTAATAGCCTACTCTGTTCAGAAATAGATTTTAATAACGTGCTAAACAATAATAATTAGTTTCTCAGATATAAGATTTCTTTCTCTTTTTTATGATAGTGATATATATGATATTTATGATATATATACAGATGTTCCTGATATTAACATGCTCACAAATGTTTTTTGTTTGTATTTTATTGAATCAGATACCAGCACCAGATGAATCCTGATGTCTCTTCAAACTGTTTTCCTCTGAGAGCGCTGTACCAACATCAGATGTTCAACTACACTGATATTCTATGTCAAAACAAGCTCCTTCTCTACTGATTATGTTTTCTTCTTGAATCCATGGAAAGAAGTAGAAACATAAATAACACACGTAAATATCAGGTATGATTTCCTTGTTTCACTTGTTGAACAGAATCTGTTGCAGGAATGACTCAAAGTCTGTTCACATCTCTGTGGTTAGATCAGTGTGCACAATAATGTGTCTTTGACCTTCATTATGTATGTTTTGATTATACTGTGTTGTAAATAAAATACAAATAATTAAAAATAACCTTTTTCAATCTCCTCACATTCTCTCTTACCTGCCTCAAAGTCACAGTCACACTGATGGGCCATTAGGGGCCCATAGGGGAGGGCCCTTTGTCTCTCAGGTGAAAATCACTTAATATTCATGGCCATTGCCACTCCCTCGCATATAGACCCTCGATCACAAAACATGTCTTGAAAATTTTAAATCAATATATTGTTTTCTGTGAATGAGTAAGCAGAATGATTTTCACATAATTTTGAAGTAAATATTCTAGGCTACAAGACTGATTACTCAAAAGTCTTGGTCAGGACTATTTAGTATGGGTTTTAAGGCCTTATTTCAGCTACATTTTTTTTCCCAAAACTTACTAACCACGCATAATATTTTTTTTCTAAAAAATGCAAACATGTACATCCATCTTGGTCACATATTATTGTAGCACAGTTTGTGCTGAATACAAAAAAAATTACATGTTGGTCAATAGTATGTTTTAAGTAGCTGAAATAAGCACAAATATCAGGGCATGTCAAAACATCTCAAGGGCCCCAAAATGACCTCAGACCCCAGAGGGTTAATACCTTTTAGATGTCTCTTTCTTGATATCAAAATGATCTGCTCTTTATTCCTCACACAATGATGTACACTATGTGATCGTGAAATGCATCACACTATTTTTACTGTACTGTGGGGAAAATTACACCAGTCTCCAGATCAGTCGTAAAACATGCAAATGAGGTGTCAAGTGGGACAAAGAAACACTTTCCCGCTGAAACTATGAGCCTTGTTATTGGTCAAACTAACAAAAATGGGTGTTACGGGGAAAACAGATAAAACTTCTCCCACACCGAAAAGGCAGGGCTTCTCTTTACTTTCGGTGCCCTGGAGACACACTTATCACCTTGGAAACCTCACGACTCTCCTTCCGGGGGGAGTCCGATCTTCTGGCAGTTTTAAGTTCAGTAACTTTATTGATTCACTTCGGACTAATCAACCCATGGCTGGAATGACAAAGCTTTCACTCCTAAAGGAATTCACCAGGAATCTACGCATTATACATGCACCAGGATGCTTTACTCAGCACCCACAAAACCCATGCAAGTAACCGCTTGTTAACTATCTAGATGCGCTTCTAGGCTTCGACCCCTTTTAATTAAGGTGATGTGATTATCTGATGGTTCTTAACAGGTTGTAGTTAGCTGATGTGTAAATCCTGCCATACTCTCTCTTGCGTGCGAGCGCTCCCTCTCTATCTCTCTCTCTCTCTCTCTCTCCATGCCTTCCTTGCGTTGGCATCTATGTTTAATGTGTTTATGTCTGTGTCTAGTTCGATGTTGCATGTTCCCCTGTAGTGTAGTTTAATAAACATCCATATGTATTCACACTTGGTTGTCTGTGTCTGCTGCTCTCAGAACGAGGTCACTTTAACGCCCGGTCTTGTTACATGCTCGGGGAGCAATGTTTCAGTAAGGAAATTATTTGTCGTGGCCAGAGAAATAATTTTCCTTAGAGTCAATAGAAGGGTCCGTACTGCGGACAAACTAATCATTTTATTGTACTATTAATGCTACAGCTAATTCCTGAAGATGGATATAATTGATAACAACCCGTTATGATTCATTATGTTCATCTCACTTAGAACAATTTGCTACACCATCCTTATTCTTGTGTTATGTTGCTAAGTTAAACAACACAAACAACCCTAAACAGTAAGACTAACAATTACAAAACATAGAGCTGCTGTAGCAGGCTGCCACTCGTACGGCGCCGGAAATAGGCCCTCTCGCATAGACCCTTTCTACTCAAAAAGTGACTTAGACAATTTAAATCAATATATTGTTTTCTGTGAGCGTGTAAACAAGATGATTTTCAATCATTTTGAAGCAAAAACTTTAGACTACAAGATCCAGTTCTCAAAAGTCTTGTGAACAAATGTTCTGTATGTGTTGTATGGCCTTATTTCAGTGACTTCAAAATTTTTGTTTTTCACTAACCACGTATAAACGTTGCTTTCTCAAAAACACAATCATGTACATAAATGCTGCTAACATATTATTGTAGCCCAGTTTGTGCTGATTACAGTGTTATTAGACTTTAGCCATTTATAAGCAACTGAAAAAAGCACAAATGTCAGGGCATGTCAAAACTTCTCCAGGCGCCCAAAACACCCTCAGACCCCAGAGAGTTAATTAACACTGGTGATCAGAATGAATGAAGATTAACTAAATGAGAACAAGAAATACTAAATGAGGGAAAACGGATCTAAACAGAAACAGACACGTGACACTATGAAGAATAATGCAGTTTTTTAAAAAGATTAATTATTGTAAATAACTTGTATGTATTGGCCTATTGGCAAATATTAACATATTTATATAAAAAGGACAATTAGCCTACAGTGGGGCAAAAAAGTATTTAGTCAGCCACCACTTAAAAAATGAGAGAGGCCTGTAATTTTCATCAACAGACCAGAGAATCTTATTCAGGTGTTTTTTAGCATACTCCATGCGGGCTTTCATGTGTCTTGCACTGAGGAGAATAAAGCCCCGACTGGTGGAGGGCTGCAGTGATGGTTGACTTTCTACAACTTTCTCCCATCTCCCGACTGCATCTCTGGAGCTCAGCCACAGTGATCTTTGGGTTCTTCTTTACCTCTCTCACCAAGGCTCTTCTCCCCCGATAGCTCAGTTTGGCCGGACGGCCAGCTCTAGGAAGGGTTCTGGTCGTCCCAAACGTCTTCCATTTAAGGATTATGGAGGCCACTGTGCTCTTAGGAACCTTAAGTGCAGCAGAAATTTTTTTGTAACCTTGGCCAGATCGGTGCCTTGCCACAATTCTGTCTCTGAGCTCTTCAGGCAGTTCCTTTGACCTCATGATTCTCATTTGCTCTGACATGTACTGTGAGCTGTTAGGTCTTATATAGACAGGTGTGTGGCTTTCCTAATCAAGTCCAATCAGTATAATCAAACACAGCTGGACTCAAATGGAGGTGTAGAACCATCTCAAGGATGATCAGAAGAAATGGACAGCACTTGAGATAAATATATGAGTGTCACAGCAAAGGGTCGAATACTTAGGACCATGTGATTTTTCAGTTTTTCTTTTTTAATAAATCTGCAAAAATGTCAACAATTCTGTGTTTTTCCGTCAATATGGGGTGCTGTGTGTAAATTAATGAGGAAAAAAATGAACTTAAATGATTTTAGTAAATGGCTGCAATATAACAAAGAGTGAATACTTTCCGTACCCACTGTACTGTATATGCTGAGTTTCAGTTCATTTTTGTGACAGCTTAATTTGTTCACAGAAAGGAAACTCAAATGGCAGAAAGCGACATACTATTTGTTTTCTTTTTTTTTGTTTTCATTGTGAGTGCACACAAATAAAAGCAGACCTTTATACAGTGATGGATTATTAATAAGACAATAAGTGTTTAAAGTTGTTGAAGTGATCGCGCCGGAGCGTGCGCGCACACATACACACACACACACACACACACACACACACAAAACACATCAATTCCAGCACTGCTAACTTGACAGCACAGTTGGTAATTTATCAAAATAAAATACAGTGAACCAAACATCAGTGTGCCCGCCACTGTGTCACCGTTGGAACGCGACTGAAGTACAAAGCCTATCATTTACATAATAATAGTTTTGCATTCAGATATGTTACATCGCAAATATGGAAATATTACAAAATATTTGGATTTGTTGCCAAATGAGAGAGATAGGATACACGAGCACAAAGCTCCATTTCGCAAACAGTTGAGTGCGCATGCCTTTAAAGTATACTCCCTTGTCAGTGAGAGATGCATTCAGAATCAGCACATGGTCACTGTCTAAAGGGCTTTGTTTTCAAGTGAGCAACTCATGGCATTCGCTGTTCTTCTGCTGGCAGTTATCAAACAGCATTGCATTACTGCGGGCGCCCCCTTCTGGATTGAGGGTGAATTGCCTGTATTCGTTGTAAGGCCTAATGCCCGAACCGAGATGTCCGTACCGCTACGATTCGGTATGAATACATGTATCGTGCCACCCCTAATATATATATATATATATATATATATATATATATATATATACAGTAGTCAACATTTTAAGTGGATCAAAACCTTTCATCAAAGTTGTACTAAAACAAAAACAATTGCCATTTCTTGTATCAGGATAACTTAACAAAATGTTGGCTACTGTGTGTGTGTGTGTGTGTGTGTGTGTGTATATATACACACAGTGGGTACGGAACGTATTCAGACCCCCTTAAACTTTTCACTCTTTTTTATATTGCAGCCATTTGCTAAAATCTTTTAAGTTCATTTTTTTCCTCATTAATTTACACACAGCACCCCATATTGACGGAAAAACACAGAATTGTTGACATTTTTGCAGATTTATTAAAAAAGAAAAACTGAAAAATCACATGGTCCTAAGTATTCAGACCCTTTGCTGTGACACTCATATATTTAACTCAGGTGCTGTCCATTTCTTCTGATCATCCTTGAGATGGTTCTACACCTCCATTTGAGTCCAGCTGTGTTTGATTATACTCATTGGACTTGATTAGGAAAGCCACACACCTGTCTATATAAGACCTTACAGCTCACAGTGCATGTCAGAGCAAATGAGAATCATGAGGTCAAAGGAACTGCCTGAAGAGCTCAGAGACAGAATTGTGGCAAGGCACCGATCTGGCCAAAATGTCCTGGTAGATGACTGCGTTGACTGTGGACTTCAGAAAACACAGTGGACCAACACCAGCAGATGACATGGCAGCCCAAATCATCACTGACTGTGGAAACTTCACACTGGACTTCAAGCAACATGGATTCTGTGCCTCTCCACTCTTCCTCCAGACTCAGGGACCTTGATTTCCAAATGAAATGCAAAATTTACTTTCTTCTGAAAAGAGGACTTTGGACAACTGAGCAACAGTCCAGTTCTTTTTCTCCACAGCCCAGGTGAGATGCTTCTGACGTTGTCTCTGGTTCAGAAGTGGCTTGGTAGCCCTTTTCCTGAAGACGTCTGAGCGTGGTGACTCTTGATGCACTGACTCCAGCTTCAGTCCACTCCTTGTGAAGCTCTCACAAGTGTTTGAATCAGCTTTGCTTGACAGTATTCTCAAGCTTGCAGTCATCCCTGTTGCTTGTGCACCTTTTCCTACCCAAATTCTTCCTTCCAGTCTACTTTGCATTTAATATGCTTTGATACAGCACTCTGTAAACAGCCACACCTTTCAGTAATGACCCTCTGTGAATTACCCTCTTTGTGGAGGGCGTCAATGTTCATCTTCTGGATCATTTCCAAGTCAGGAGTCTTCTCCATTATTGTGGTTTCAAAGAACAAGAGATACCCGGAATTTATACCATAGGGATGGTCATTAATTGAAACTCAAATGTAAATAATCTAATATTTTGAGATACTGATTTTTAACTTTCATGAGCTCTAAGCTCTAATCATCAAAATTAAAACTAAAAAAACTTTTGAAATGTTTTACTTTACATGCAATGAATCTAAAATATATGAAAGTTTCACTTTTTTAAATAACATACAAGAAAAAATTAACTTTTTCACGACATTCTAATTTATTGAGATGCACCTGTATGTATATATATATACACACTGAACAAAATTATAAACGCAACACTTTTGTTTTTGCCCCCATTTTTCATGAGCTGAACTCATGAACTTTTTCTATGTACACAAAAGGCCTATTTCTCTCAAATATTGTTCACAAATCTGTCTAAATCTGTTTTAGTGAGCACTTCTCCTTTGCCGAGATACTCCATCCACTTCACAGGTGTTGTATATCAAGATGCTGATTAGACAGCATGATTATTACACAGGTGTGCCTTAGGCTGACCACAATAAAAGGCCACTCTGGCATTGTGCTGTGTGATAAAACTGCACATTTTACAGATGTCGCAAGTTTTGAGGGAGCATGCAGTTGGCATTTCCACCAGAGCTGTTGCCCGTGAATTGAACCATAAGCCGTCTCCAAAGGCAAGAATTTGGCAGTACATCCAACCGGTCTCACAACCGCAGACCACGTGTAACCACACCAGCCCAGGACCTCCATATCCAGCATCTTCATCTCCAAGATCGTCTGAGACCAGCCACCCGGACAGCTGCTGCAACAATCGGTTTGCATAACTAAAGAATTTCTGCATAAACTGTCAGAAACCGTCTCAGGGAAGCTCATCTGCATGATCGTCGTCCTCATCGAGGTCTCGACCTTACTGCAGTTCGTCGTCGTAACCGACTTGAGTGGGTAAATGCTCACATTCGATGGTGTCTGGCACTTTGGAGAGGTGTTCTCTTCACGGATGAATCCCAGTTTTCACTGTACAGGGCAGATGACAGACAGCGTGTATGGCGTCGTGTGGCTGAGCAGTTTTCTGATGTCAACGTTGTGGATCGAGTGGCCCATGGTGGCAGTGGGGTTATGGTATGGGCAGGCGTATGTTATGGACAACGAACACAGGTGCATTTTATTGATGGCATTTTGATTGCACAGAGATACCGTGACGAGATCCTGAGGCCCATTGTTGTGCCATTCATCCACGACCATCACCTCATGTTGCAGCATGATAATGCACGGCCCCATGTTGCAAGGATCTGTACACAATTCCTGGAAGCTGAAAACATCCCATTTCTTGCATGGCCAGCATACTCAGCGGACATGTCACCCATTGAGCATGTTTGGGATGCTTGTAGTGTCTTCCGTCTCTTTCTGAAGAATTACGCACAGTCTTGAAGTTTGATTCCAGAAGAAAATACTTTATTATCTATACAGCGAGAATAAAGTCGAGATCCTTTCTGCAGAAAAGTCTCCCGATTGTCTCTGGGCTTTGGTATATATACACCAGTTTTTTAAGGCGGGTTTCCTATACATTAGAAGCCCCTCTCATGCATACACTTCTACATTTCGCTTGCGTTTGCAAACCTATCTCTTCCTTGGGAGCTGAGACTTCCTAGACTTGTTATGGTAAAGGAAAAAGCTCCCCTATATTTTCCAGATGTTTCCTGTTTGTACATTTTAGCCACGTAGGCACTTTTAACACAGAGGCCTTTAGAACATAATAGAGGATTAAAAGGATATATAAATGGCAAGATTCACCTTGATTATACTTGATTAATTCAGATCTTTAACAGCAAAAATCTTCTTCATTCCTCCCTTTGAGACTTTATTAAGTCTCACAATTGCTTATGTCTACCCAGAGTGCTACTTCATAATTCAGTCCTTTCAGTTAACACTGTGTGACTTATTTAGTCACTAGATAGTCTTATCATCAATGACTAGATGGTGCAGCAGCACTCTGGAGGAAAATCAGAACCAAACGTCTCTCTCTTCACTTGACTAAGAGAGAGTAAAAGATTCTGTCTCCTTTCCCTTTTTATCATATAGAAAACAATGTTATAAGCATGAGCGTGCATTTGGTTCAGCGCTTGCCTGTGGTTGTCACAGTTATGTATATTAAAACATAAAAATACAATCAAAATATAATACATTGAATATCCCAAGAAAAATAGTTTGGATCTGTTGATCTTCAGCCCAGATACCTTGCGCATCGTAGAGGGCCATCCATGGGCATAGGTTGTGCTAGTTCTTACACCCAGGATTTGGCTCTTCTTTACACCTCTTCTTCATAGTCATCAGAGTCGCTGGAACTGTCCTCCAAAGTTTGTTCATTTGAGATCAGCTTGTTTAGCAGTCCTTCATAATACTCATCCAAGTTCCTTTCTGTGATTATTCGTTGATCACTTGGGACTTTTATCATTCCCATTTGTTTAACAGTAGCATTGACGACCAATGTTCTCAGTACTGGTAATACACAGCAAAATAATAATCCTCCCATTAATATAGCAGCTCCTAAAAACATTCCCAGTTTAGCAATCCATGCTCCAAATTTCAAATCAAACCAATCCCATATCCGTTGGTCCCTTCCTGCATTTGCTGTAACTTCAGCTCTTAATTTTTTTATTTTAATCATCACTTCACTAAAAGCTCCTCCAGGGGCAGTATTATTGGGTATGAAAGTGCAACATTGATCTCCAAACATGATACAGACTCCTCCCTTATCAGCTAAAAGCCAATTCAGGGCCTGTCTGTTTTGCCATGTCATTCTACTTGTCGCGTGCACTTGTTCTCCTAATAGAGTCAACGCATCATCAGTGTAATTAATGAATCTTTGTTGGTTATAATAAATGTAATTAATCCACTCTACATTTTTGTTAGGCGTGATCCAAACAAATATTGATTCAAAACCTGCTTTCACTTCATCTCTTGCCTTAAATTTGTTAGGAATCCCTCTCGGTTGTCCAATTGAGTCTAAATATACCTTGGGGTCCGGCTCATAACCTCTTTTGATTCTGTTGTCTTCCTTGCTTTCGCTTTGTTCTGTTCCCCATTGTGCCATGCTAAGTTCTTGAAGTAATCTTACTCTTACGCACATACCTTTCCATCCTACCAGTAAAGAAGGCAACAATGTCTCACCTCCACAGATCCAAAATAAATCTGCTATTATTAGTGATTGATCTTCATAAATTTCTATAGAAGGCAAGGCAATAGTTTGATTTTCACATTCTTGAGGTGTTATTTTATTCCTTTTCTTTTTTCCAAATGCTAAAAGTTCTGGAGCTCTAACAGGAAGTCCAGACTACTTGAACTTGCCTACATCTTGTTCCTTTCGGTTTATGAAAGCACTCATATTCTTGTTTATAATCTATGCTATACCATTTTGGAATCTCTACTTTCCTTTTTTCAATTTTTATATATTGGCCGATGTCTGAATATTGACACCAAGATCCCCAGAGTTGTCTAAAAAAATTATTTGTTAATTTAGGATTTCCTAAAAATCCTAGACATTCAGCAATACAATATGGTCTAGTGAAATCTGTCAAATGACAAAAGTTTCTCCCAAATTCGGCACATTTTTGGTAGTCATATGGATTTGGTACGGCTATTACTTTGCTTAACAGAGATTTGGAGCATAGCAAGCAATTTTCTTTCTTTGTTTCTCTTGCAGTAAAAGCTGCACATTGATACCATTCATTATTTTGAGCTGTTTCCCATAATTCATCATTTTGACTAACTTCTTCATCCCCCTGCATCTCATAATCTGTGTCCATATGATTTTTGATTAGCATTAGCTCTGTCGAGTTGATATCTTTACCACTGTTATCCAAAGGTTTAAAAGTTAATTGAAGGGAAGTCTGGTTGCTTTCTATTGGTTGAGCTTGGATTTGCATTATTAGGTACATTAGGCATAAGATTGAATCATTTTCTGTGCTATCGTTCGTTTGCACTTCACCCTGCGTTTCAGGTTCCTCCTTGTCACTTTCTGCTGCACAGTCTGTCTGTCTGTTTTCCTCCCTTTCCGTCTTTTTCTTGGGAACCTCTCGTGCAGTGGTTTAGATGATACCACGTTGTGCTTCCCTCCACTTGGACTGCAGTTGGAGTAGCTCTCACCACTGTGTACGGGCCCTCTCTCCTCGGCTCATTCCATTTTCTCCGGAACACCCTCAGATATACTTGGTCACCTGGAACAACTAGACACGTTGTCTCCGTTTCCTCGCTGGGCTCTTTTCTTTTTTCCTGTGAATAGATAGCTTTATGTATGGCAGTTAGTTTCTTCATATATGAACGAAGTTCCATTTGTAACTGCTCTAGAGGCGGTCCTTTGTAGGGACCTCTACAATATGGCACAGGCATGGGTCGACCCGTAAGCATTTCATGCGGTGTTAAGTGTGTGGTTCGGTTAGTTTGCATGCGATAGCTCATTAGTGCTAGAGGTAAGTTTAGTACTTTCACATATTTTGTTTATTTTGGCCTTGATAATTCCATTCAATTTCTCTACCTGTCCTTGACTTTGAGGATGGTAAATGCAACCTAGTCTTTGTAAAACAAGTGTTGCAACAATTAAGAATAAAACAGTTTTTTGTAAGAATGCCGAACCGTTATCTGAACTTATTTCTGATGGTATCCCAAATCTAGGAATTACTTCTCTTGTTAGAAATTTGATTAATGTCCCTGCTCCTAGATCTGCTGACGGCACTGCCTCCACCCATTTGCTAAATCTGTCAACAATCACCAGCATGTATCTTTTACCTTGTACTCGCTTTATCATGTCCACGTAGTCCATGACCAGATGTTTAAAGGGCCCTTCAGGCACTGGTATATGCCCTATTGGTGTCGTTATCCCTTTTCTCGCATTGTACTTTGCACAAATTTCACATGTAGACAAGAATTCATCTACCGTTGCATACAAATAAGGAGACCAATATCCTTGCTTTTTAATTTTTCTTACTACTTCCCCCCCTTGCGCAATGGTCAAAACCATGTGCATCTGCAATAAGAATATTCAAAAGTGAAATTGGTGCAACCATGTGTCCTTCGTGTGTGCGCCAGATCTCTTGTGAGTCTTATTTGGCCCCGCTCTGGTGCCACATAGACTGCTCATAGGGGCCTGCTTGTTGCTGAATTCGAATTATATCATCCAATTGAGGTTGAGGTTCTATAAGTACTACAGGTGCTAATACTGCTATTTGACATCCTGATGCCTTTTTTGCCTGTAAATCTGCTGCATTGTTTCCTTCAATGACATAATCATTTCCTTTTTTGTGTGCTTGACATTTGATTATTGCTAATCTTTTTGGTAGCATCATAGCAGAAATTAATTGCCCTATTTGCTCACCATGTTGGATGGGAGTCCCATCACTCTTTTTGAAACCTCTTTGTTTCCACACTGCACCAAACAGGTGACATACACCATGAGCATATGCTGAATCGGTGAAAATGTTAGCAGTTTGTCCTTGTGCTAACTGACATGCAGCTGTAAGAGCTTTTAATTCAGCTAATTGAGCAGAACAAGGTGGTACACAATGCTGTGATATTACTGGTACAAATTCTTTCTTGTCCTTCTTCACTACTGAATATCCTGTATGATTTCCTTCATGGTCTCTAAAGCTAGATCCATCTACAAAGTAAGTGACTTCTGCTTCAGGAATGGGTGTTGACTCAAGATCTGGTCGTAATCTGGTAAATGCCAATGACTCATTCACACAATCATGAGGTTTTCCTTCAAAAGACAAAGGGATCAAGTCTGCTGGATTGACTGTATGACATCGCTTAATAGTTACGTCTGGATACGTAAGTAATGAGGAGTAGGCCAAAATTCGAGCCTGAGTTAGAACAAATTTCCCTTGTTCTAATAATTCTACAGTTTTGTGATGAGTGTAAATGGTTACTGGGTACCCCATAGTTATTGTGGATGCTTTTTCATAAGCATAATATACTGCCGCTAGGCCCTGTTGGTAACATGGAGGATATCCTTGAGCTACATTATCCAGCTTTGTGCTGTAATAAGCTATTGGCTGCTTTTTCCTCCCACTGCAAGTCTCTTGCATCAGTACAGCTGATGCATAACCATCAGCTCTATTGGTCACATACAGATGAAACATTTTATTATAATTTGCTGTTCCTAGCGCAGGTGCCTGTTGTAATTATTTTTTCATCGTTTCAAATACCAGTAGTGCATCTGTATTCCATATTAAAGGATTGCTTAGATGCTGAATTCCTGCCTGTTTCATAATTTCTCTCAATGGTCCTGTTTTTATGGCATAGTCTTCTATCCAGTCTGAACTAAAGCCAGTCATTCCTAGAAAAGTCATCATTTGTCCTACTGTTTGAGGCATTGGCGTTTTACTTATGCCTTCTGATTGAGTGGGTGCTATAGCTCGAGTGCCATATGCAATCAATCTTCCTAAGTATTCAACTTGAGGTTGACAATGCTGTATTTTGTCTTTGGACACTTTGTGTCCTCCTTGCGCCAATTTTGTTAAGACTTTAATGGAATCACTGTGACATTGTTCTAACGTAGATGCAGAAACGAGTAAATCATCCATGTACTGTATTAGCGTACTGTCGATTGCAAGATCTTATAAATCGGCCTTTAGCACTTGATTAAATATGTGAGCCGAATGTTTGTATCCCTGAGGAATTCTTGCATAACTATATTTTTTACCTGCATATGTAAATGCAAACAGGTATCTACTCTCCTCTGCTAATGGCACGCTGAAGTAGGCAGAGCAGAGATCAATTACTGTAAAGTATTTGGCATCAGGAGGGACATTCATTAGTAACGTGTGTGGGTTTGGCACCTCAGCTGGCATATCTTCAACTATTTCATTGATTGCTCGTAAATCATGAACAAGACGCCATCGGTTTTTGTCTGCTTTTAGTATAGGCATAATTGGAGTATTACAGTAACTAGACATTTCTATTAAAACTCCTGCCTTCACTAAACCTTCAATATTGTCTTTTATGCCTGCCTCAGCCTCTGGTTTTAAAGGATATTGTGCTTTTCTGGGCAGACGTGTGTCTGGTTTGAGTTGAACTCTTACTGGATTAGCTGATTTTATTAATCCTACATCAGTATCATGTTGTGACCACAATTCAGTTGGTACCTGTCTCTCCATTTCTCTAAACAATTCAGTTTCAGTATTGTTTAGTAATTCAGATGTTGTGGTCATTTGTGTTAAATTCTTTTGACTGATTACTATTTCCTGAGGAATTCCCAGCAAACTGGTTGCACACAAAATTTTGATGTAATTTTTGTCCGCTGAATGAAAAATCAACGGCTGTTCTGTTGATTCCCATTTGCTTTTTCCTGCTTCTTTCATCATTGGTCCTAAATCTTTTGTTTCCCAGTTTTTTCCTACATATATTGCAATATGTGGGACAGAATCAGTTACATTGAACCATTTTTCCACAAATTCACTGTTTGGAATATTTAAAGCTGCTCCTTGTTTACCTATTATGATATACTCAGAGACTGTCTCGACTTTTTGACCTTTTGTTTCCTCTTGCCATTTTTGTTCTATTTTTTCATCTCTATCTGGATCATAGATCATTGTACAACGAAATCCTGATTTTGTTAACTGTGCTTCAGGAATCTGTGCTTCAATAAACTTTCCCCATTTGTTTACTGTCTGTCTCACATCTTGTTCTATCTGCCCTATCCAATAGACATTTGCTTTTGGCTCTGCAACCACCATTTGTGTTTCTGTTCCTATTGCATCGATAAATATTCCTTCTGGAGAACACCAAATTTGTAACCCCCAATTTGCATAATGCATCTCTTCCTAACAAGTTGATAGGAGTTTGATTTGATACAAGAATGGGCATTGTGATACTTTGATCTTTTGTTTGTAGACACACTGGAGCTGTCATCGGAATTATTTGCATTTGTCCCGAGAATCCTACTGTCTTTGTGAAATTTCCAGACAAGGGGAGATGTGAAGCATATTTTGAATTTAAGCAAGTAAAAATCGCTCCTGTGTCTAGCATCATAGGTGTGTTTTTACCTTCTATTTTAATTTGCATAATTGGCTCTTGATCGGCTTTAGTTGTTAACATTGGTAACTGGTTCTCCCCTGTAGAATTCTCTGGGCACCCCTAGTATCCCTGATTTGGACCTCTCCATGGATTAACAGGGCCTTCTCCTGTACCTCGATCGGACTGCTGCCAACCTTCTCCTCTGCCCCCTTGAGGGTACTGTGGGTATGACAAGGTGGGACAATTATATCTGATATGTCCGGGCTGATTGCAGATCCAGCATAAATCTGGAAGGCCAGTATAAGGTCTGCCTCTTCCTCTCTGACCTCTCTGCATTGGTCTTTTTCTCCATCCCATTGGAGCCGGCTGCTGAGGGTAAACATTAATTATGGGCACAGGAAGCTGGTGTGTGTTCGGAGGGACTGCCGTAGATGGGCTCGGCTGAATAGCTGGTTGCGGAGCACTTACAGGAGACATAACTGTCATTTGTTTCTCTCCCTCTTTCACCATCGGAGCTTGAATCTTTCTTTTATTTTTCTTTGTCAGCTCTTCAAGCTGTAGTTGAGTTAGCTTTCGCTGTAGCTCTTTCTCTTGGGTCTTGAGCTTTAGTTCGTTTTTCCTGTGTTGCTCCACTGCATGCGTCACATGATCACAAAATTCTTTATGAGTTTTTGAGTTCAAGCCAACAACGTCTTCTAGCCTGCTTTTTACGGCTGGAGGCATAGCTTCAATCACAGCTTGTCTGAATAGTGTGGCCATTAACGGGTCTCCCTCAGGATTTATTTCAGTCTCTTGTTTCCAGTTTTTCAACTGTCTCTGGACGTATGTGGTTGGATTTTCTGTATCACCCAATTCTCGTCCCTTTAATGACTTAGGATCCAGTCTGATCGGATACTCAAGTCTCAATGCTTGCCACACTGCTGGACGAAATGCATCAAAAACAATCCCATCCATATTGTGAGAGTTCACCGCTCTGTCTAGAGTGGCTGCTTGCAAAATTTCATCCATCTTTGCTCCTCCTATAATTTTGGCCAGCAATGCTTTAATGTCCCCCACAGCCAAAAGTTTACCAGTCGTTTCCTCCTCAAACACCCTGATCCATTTCCCAGCACCCACATTTATATCGGGAAGGCGAGCAATCAGTCCTTCGAGGTCCTGAGAAGCCCACGGGACATATTGTCCCTGTGCACCTTTAATTAAAATCGGAAGCTGTGCAGCCAGTGGTCTAAGTGCTCCTTTTTCCCTTCCCTGTTGCCATTTTCTTGTATCAAATATTTCTCCTTCAACATTAATTTCCTCATTGCTGTCGAACAGCTTACTTCTCTGTCTCTCCAACTCATTTTCCTTTTGAATTTTCTTGCCTGATTCTCTAATTTTTTGACCAATTTCTTGTTCAATCATTTCTACTTGTGCTTTAATTTCACGATCTTTTCTCCTTAATCTTTCTAACACTTCCTCATATCTCGTTTTATCTTCCTGGTCTGATTTCATCATTTCTAAGGCTATTCGGGCTTGCTTGTAACAATCCATAGTCAGATATTTTTCACTTTCCTTTTTCTGTTCTCTACTTCCTGCTTTTACTTCTGGTTCAAATTCAACTTGACCTTCGACCTCTATCTCCCCCATCACATCCACTTTTCCCTTGAGAATCGATAATAGTTTTTCTCCTGACGGATAAGGAGGAGGTTGAGAAAATAGCATCTCTTTTTTGCATGTTTCTCTGTCTGCCTCCTTCAAAATTTTCCTGGCCTGTTTTATACTTTTTAACGTGTTCTCTCCTTCTTTTTTAAACATAGCTAACACCTCTTTTTCTTTTTCTCTTTTTCCCTCTCTTTTTTCACGCTTCTTATTGATACATTTAGTTTTGTAATTCTTTATCAGAGTTTCCATTTCCTCACACAACGCTACATCAAACGTCCCTTCCTTTGGCCATTTTGTCATTTTATGCTTTGTTCTTTTTTGCCATTTGTCTGAGATTTTGTTTATCATGTCTTTACACAGAGGATATTTCAATCCTAAAATCTCTACCGGAGTAGCTGCCATATTTTCTCCTCCAATCTTTTAGTCTTATTTTTTCTCTATTCTTTTATATAAAAATGTTGCCAGTACTTTTCAATTAATTTTAGTATCTTGCCTCTTATCTTAGTTTTTTCTATCTGATGCATGAACACTTTCTTTATATATTTTTTTCAACTTTATTTTATGATCACACAGTATTCAAAAATGTTTTAATAATTATTATTGATTTATTTTTCTATTAACTATTGCCTCTTCTATTTTATCTAGTGCGCCTATTATAGAAACATTCATACCACTAAGTCCCTTTATTTTTATTTACTCTTTATTTATTTATTTAAGGGCTCATTCATTCATTCATACAGCATCCTTTTATTTATAAGGACTTCCTTGCACAAATTATCCCTTTATTTCATAGGGCTTATCAATCGTTCATCCCTTTTGGGTGTGTCAAGAGCTGCGGCCTTTCTCCCCTTGGGAAAAAGGCACACTTCTCTCCCCAAACCCAATCGGAATTTATTCGTTTTCTCATTCACTCTCAGTCTTTCACACCCACACGCATTCGAACACGGACACAGTTTCAAACATTCTTCAAAACAAAACAACAAGACAAAGCTTTTTTCTCTCGAGTATTCACCTGCTCCAGAATACTGGTTTTCTCACTGCAACCCCTCTTTCTTCTCTCTTTCTCAGTAAAAAAACAAGACTCTGCCAGGAATTTTCAAACCTACCTAAGCTGACCTCTGACCTCAATCAGAGCGGTATCCGTAGGTCTCGCGCGCTCACTCCCTCACATAGGCCCAGATTTAATAAACACAGTTCATTGCTAGCAATGTATGTCTGCCTACACCATCCAGTTTCAATTTAGGCTACTTATCAAGGCCATAAACAATAAACTAGATAAATGCATGCAGTTATTTCTTCTAGAATAAAACTCCCTTTTGTTCTTTTTTTTAAATTTAGAATTTTGGAAGAGCAAAATTTAAGTGTCTTACCACTCAGAGCAGACTGGCAAACATCACAAAATTATATAAGCAAAAATGCTTACCTGTGGCCACTTTTTTGTGCTGTTCGTCAAAATTCTGCTCCAAGCGGTCGTCCACTCTGCTGCTCTGTTCCAGTCCCTGTTTGGGCGCCAATTGTAGTGTCTTCCGCCTCTTTCTGAAGAATTACGCACAGTCTTGAAGTTTGATTCCAGAAGAAAATACTTTATTATCTATACAGCGAGAATAAAGTCGAGATCCTTTCTGCAGAAAAGTCTCCCGATTGTCTCTGGGCTTTGGTATATATACACACCAGTTTTTTAAGGCGGGTTTCCTATACATTAGAAGCCCCTCTCATGCATACACTTCTACATTTCGCTTGCGTTTGCAAACCTATCTCTTCCTTGGGAGCTGAGACTTCCTAGACTTGTTATGGTAAAGGAAAAAGCTCCCCTATATTTTCCAGATGTTTCCTGTTTGTACATTTTAGCCACGTAGGCACTTTTAACACAGAGGCCTTTAGAACATAATAGAGGATTAAAAGGATATATAAATGGCAAGATTCACCTTGATTATACTTGATTAATTCAGATCTTTAACAGCAAAAATCTTCTTCATGCGGCGTATACGACAGCGTGTTCCAGTTCCTGCCAATATCCAGCAACTTTGCACAGCCATTGAAGAGGAGTGGACCAACATTCCACAGGCCACAATCAACAACCTGATCAACTCTATGCGAAGCAGATGTGTTGCACTGCGTGAGGCAAATACCACCAGATACTGACTTGTTTTCGCACCCTTTTGACTGGTAGTGTATATCATGTTGAAATATATAAATGAACATCACATACCTGGTATTTGAAAAGTGTATAATGTTTATGTGCTCTGAAGAAAAACAAACAAACAAACAACAAAAAAACATTTAAAGAGACTCATGGGAGTGTGTGCCTCATTTAGTCTTAGCTGTGGTCCAGGTTCCTGTGCAGGCAGGAATCTCAGAGCCTGTGGAACATGTCAACATAAGTCTCTGTTTTCCATGACAGAGTGGGCTGCTTATTTGCTTTGGCTCTCTTTGCAACAGGTTCTTTTCTCACATCTGAAATAAAAAAGTAAGCATGCTGTTTACACAAATAAACTACATTATTAATATTATTGTGATGGTCACTGATACTAGTACTAATTTATAGAAAAAGCACACATATTTTACTGTACAGTAAATTAATCAAATTAAAGTAACATCTGTAAATTAGTGAATGCACACTTACTCTGTAAGATTCTGAATGGAGATAAAAACTGAATATTGATTATACATTTAGTCAGGAATTATAGTTTGGAAAAAGTACAAAAAAAATAAATAAATAGTAAAATGTGCACAAGTTATGTGCCAACTAATGCAAGTAGGTTAATAGAATGTAAAGGATCTCCAAAGCTTATTAAAGGTAATTCAAAGCTTATTCCTCTCAGCACGTCTTTTTCTGAGGTAAATTCCGTCTTATTCCTCTCAGCGCGAAACGAAGTAGCCGAGAGGTAAAGTGGAAAAGTTGAGGAAAAGTCTCGCTGCTTTCTTTGATGTGATGTGGGTGTATACATGCCGCGCGTCACATGTGGACGATTGTAGTAACAAAAGCGAAAGTAGCTTGTGGTCTTGACCAAATTAGAGATAATGAAGTCAGACGGGAAAGATTGGACATCATGTGGGTTTCATATGGATTACTTTATCATTGCTTCATTTAAAAGTATACATGTCAAGCTTTCTATAGCTATATCTCTCATGTCTTTGTGTCGAGTATCCGCTGAGTTTCAGTTCATTTTAGTGACGTGTTTCTATGAAGATAACGGAGACCAAGGTGGCATACAGCGCTTCATGTTTGTTTTCTTTATTTTACAAAAGCACAAAGTTTTGTTGTTATTATGTGTGTATACAAATAAAATTAGACTCTTTACAGAATCGATTGATGTATTGCTTTCGGTGTTGGTTCTGGGAACATAAAAAATGTCCAGTTTTCTTGACGTTAGAGGAAAGTTTTTAAAAGGTATGATGTTCCTCAAACGTTCTTTCAACTTATGTAGACGAAATACTTCCAAGGCACTCACGGGGTAAGATAAAGAGCCTTTAATGTGCTGGGCTTAAATCATTATAAATAGTTAAAAGTAGGTCCTGAAGAAGGCTTTGTGCCGAAACGCGTAGATCTACTTTTAACTATTTGTAATGATTTAAGCCCAGCACATTAAAGGCTTTTTATCTTACCCCGTGAGTGCCTTGGAAGTATTTTGTCTACATAATTTGATCTTTACCTCTACTATACCCAATGAGCACCAGTGGCTTTATAAAGACACCCGTGTAGCACTCTCTGCTTCTGTTTCCTCTTCTTTCAACTTACTTTTGATTTAAAATTCAAATGTCCAGTTTCCTTAATATTAGAAGAATGTTATTTAAAGTTTAGTATGATGTTCCTGAAACATTCTTTCATTCATTCTAACACCTGCTGTGAACAAGCACTGAAAGAAAGAGAAATAAGAGCACAAACTACAACTTTCTTCAGCCACAGCCTTAGATGAACTGAAGATAAAAGACATTAAATCTCTCAAGATGTGATTAAACAACTCCACAAACAGCATTACCAGCTTCAATTATTACTAACCACATTGACTTTATTTCTGTCAGACGTCTACAGCAGTTCTTATTGAGAATTAACATGATGCAGACGTGTTTGAACAGTAAACCTGATATAATGGTGTTAAATCAAAATTAATTGTTTAAAGTGAACAGCATCAAAAAATCATTGTTTTGTATAGCTAAATACTGTATATCCTCAACATTTATATATGAAGTGTCTCATACCCATAATGTATTTGCTGTCCATCCTCAATCACTCAGAATTGTGTAATATATAGGTCCAAGGACAATTCCAAACAATATTGAAAGAGACTAAAAACTGATTCCTGGGGAACTGCAGCTCTACAGATATCAATGCCAATTGTTGTTGTTCAGCTTTATTTTGTACACTGTTGGTGTAAAATTAGTCATGGATTAATGTTTATACATTGAACTTCTCAGTAACATTGTATAAACTTATTAAAATACTTAAATCACAATTACAAGGGTAGCTGTTTGTACACTGCATTCACTTTATGTTTGTATGTATGTCCAGGTTATGAAGTGAATTCCAAGCATGAAGAAGTAAACTTAAAAATGACTCCAAAATGTAACTTAAAATATACTACAACTTCAGGTTATTTATGTACTTTGAAAGTATACTTTCAATGCATTGTTACAATGATCATTTTCAGCACACAGTTAAAAATATTCCTAAAATATATTTGTCAAGTGAAAATTAGTACTTTTTTTTTTTTTTTCAAATAAACAGAATTTTCAATTCAAGTATATTTTTATAAAATGTATTTTTATAAAATATACTAAATTACTATTGTTGTAAAGTGTGTTAAAAGTTGTATTGTGAAAATAAGTAAAAGCATGATGCTAATATACTTTTTATATATTTAAAGCTAGTACATTTTTTGTTAGTATATTTGCAGTGTACCAGGGAATATATTACAAATACAATAAAGTATTTTTTCACTAGGGATTGCATTACTGTTTTGTAGTGTACGTTTATGCAACAATATTGAAAAAGAGTTATGGGAATGTAGCTTTATGTTTTTCTGGTTACAGAAGTTGTATCAGAAAGTATGAATGAACAAATGAATGAGTGAGGCATTTATATAGTGCTTTATTGTGTATTGCAATACACCCAAAGCACTTTACAATCATGGGGGAGCATCCACTTGGATGAGAAAGTAGTTAATTTTAAAAAATAATAATGTTAAAAATAATCATAATTTTTTTAACGGAGTGTCTATTTACACTAAGTGCAAATAGCACGCCTTGTTGGCAGAGTCTATTTACATTAACTCCGCCCACCAACATGTGATTGGGATAGTCAACACTGATAAAAGACACTTGTTAAATATCAGTTTCAGTGGTGTAGATGGAAAGGCACGTGCTTTCTGATGCGATCGACCCAAGTTCAAACCCACCTTTTGCCGATTTTTTTTGTTGTTGTCCCTTTTCAAATCTCATATCGCATTGGAAAGGCATTTATTTTCAATAAAAATGAAAGGTGAAAATAAAGTATTGGGTAGGGTTAAGATAGGTGATATGGAGGGCTTTATTGACCCAATAAGGTGGCATCCATTTAATAATTTGAATTAAAATGATAATTTACACTCAATACGTTATTATTGCGTTCTGTTTTATAATGTACTTCAATACTGAGGTGCAGATAATTGCCAATATTTGCAATAAGTAGTATAAACAGCAGAAAATCTTGCTATTTTAACAAAGTGTAAATAGAATCCATTGCTATTTGCACTTAGTTTAAATACCATCCATCGCTATTTGCACTTAGTGTAAATAGCATCTAATTGCTATTTACACTTAGTGTTAATAGCATCTAACACTATTTACACTATTACACACGCCGCTGTCTTTTTTTAAATGTGTCTGGTAAAGTTAATACAGCTCTTGAGATGGAAAGATCTCTATAAATATATATATATATATATATACACATACACATACATATATATACATATTGTTACATGTCTGTCTGCCCCAGTCCTCATTCTCCTTATTTGGTTTAGTTCATTATCGTTTGATTGTCCCCACCTGAGTTTGATTATGTTGTTTGTTCTCTTGTCCCTGTCTCCTTTATAAGCATTCAGTTTGGTTATCTCCTTTGTCTAGTCTCGAATATGTTACAGCATTATTGTTTGGAATGTGGTGTACGTCGTTCCTGTCCGATTGTTCTTCATTAAAAGTATTTAAGATTTACTCCTTCTTGTCCTTACCCTTCCTGGAGACACCACCCGTGACAGAAGACTAGACCGACACCGAAAATGCTGGCGGCGAAAACCAGGCTGTGGAGTTTGCGGCAGGCGGGTCGGAGATTGGAGCGGTATGTGGAGGAATTCTGCGAGCTAGCTTATCAGCTGAACTGGCGTGACACCATTCTTGGTGTTTGCTTTCTGCAGGGGTTGGACGACGACACTATCCGATGTGATCTTCCTTCCTCGGATTTTTCCCTGAAAGAGCTCATTAATCTTGTACTGTTTCTAAATGATTCCAACTTCGAAATTCACGAAGTAAAAAACCCTCGTCAGTCTAGTCGTCCAACCCATGCAGAGACACGCCGCATCGCGCCAGCTCACCTAAAGCCCGGAACCCCCACATACCGCACCAATCGTTCGGACCACCTGCCCGACCCCGAATATCCCCAAGTCCTCCTCAACACCTCCATCATCCTCAGTTCTGCGATCCCGCCGCTGGCACGCCGCACGCCGCTGGCACGCCGCTGGCACGGTGATCCCGCCGCAAAGCACGCCGTTAAACACGGCGCTCCCGCCGAGAAGTAAGCCGCCAGAGAGTGCGACCAACCCGCCGCCAGAGAGTGCGGCCAACCCGCCGCCAGAGAGTGCGGCCAACCCACCAAGTAGTATGGCAAGCCTGCTGGTCCTGTCCAGCTCACCTGTGCCTCCGCTGGTCCCGTCCAGCTCACCTGTGCCTCCGCTGGTCCCGTCCAGCTCACCTGTGCCTCCGCTGGTCCCGTCCAGCTCATCTTTGCCTCCGCTGGTCCCATCCAGCTCACCTGTGCCTCCGCTGGTCCCGTCCAGCTCACCTGTGCCTCCGCTGGTCCCGTCCAGCTCCGCACTGCAAGAGTGCCCCCTAGAATCTGCGCTGCAAGAGCGCCTCCCAGAATCCGCGCTACAAGAGCGCCGCCCAGAGCCTGCGCCAAGAAGGCGCCTCCCTGTCTCCGCGCTGCAAGAGCGCCCCCTAGAATCCACGCTGCAAGAGCGCCGCCCAGTGCCTGTGCCAAGAAGGCGCTTCCCTGTCTCCACGCTGCAAGAGCGTCCCCTAGAATCCGCGCTGCAAGAGCGCAAACCAGAGCCCGCGCTGCAAGAGCGCCGCCCAGTGCCTGCGCCAAGAAGGCACCTCCCTGTCTCCGCGCTGCAAGAGCGCCCCCTAGAATCCGTGCTGCAAGAGCGCAAACCAGAGCCTGCACTGCCAGAGCGCACCCCTGTGCCTGCGCCAAGAAGGCGCCTCCCTGTCTCCACGCTGCAAGAGCGCCTCCCTGTCTCCGCGCTGCAAGAGCGCCTCCCTGTCTCCGCGCTGTCCGAGCGCCCCCAAGAGTCCAAACAAGAACGAATATCCCTTAACGCTCTCAAAAAAATTTTTTGGGGGGGGCTATATACCCGTCCTTCTGTTGGCCATAGTGGCCATGTTCCGGGCGTTAGCCAGGGCCACTATGGCAACTCCGCCAAGGCTGCAGGAATCCCCTGATCCTCCAAGGCCGCCGGAGTCCCCTGATCCGCCATGGCCCTCGGAGTCCCCAGACCCGCCATGGCTGCCGGAGCCTCCTGATCCACCCTGGATGCCTCCTCTGTGCCCTGTGTCTCCGTCCTGCTCCGGCATCCAGGACGCCCACCCCCCCTCCCGGTTG
Source organism: Onychostoma macrolepis (assembly GCF_012432095.1). Classification (NCBI taxonomy): domain Eukaryota; kingdom Metazoa; phylum Chordata; class Actinopteri; order Cypriniformes; family Cyprinidae; genus Onychostoma; species Onychostoma macrolepis. The sequence continues at coordinate 6,927,380 of NC_081169.1, forward strand.
GAACTGTTACGGCGCGGGACGCGCCTACCGGGAGGGGGAGATACTGTTACATGTCTGTCTGCCCCAGTCCTCATTCTCCTTATTTGGTTTAGTTCATTATCGTTTGATTGTCCCCACCTGAGTTTGATTATGTTGTTTGTTCTCTTGTCCTGTCTCCTTTATAAGCATTCAGTTTGGTTATATCCTTTGTCTAGTCTCGAATATGTTACAGCATTATTGTTTGGAATGTGGTGTACGTCGTTCCTGTCCGATTGTTCTTCATTAAAAGTATTTAAGATTTACTCCTTCTTGTCCTTACCCTTCCTGGAGACACCACCCGTGACACATATATACGTATATATTATATTTCTTGGCTATTGAGACACACTTAGACACTTGACATACAAACCTCATCAATGGTGACAAACAATCATGGATGAGTTTGGTTCTATGCACTGTAGCATGAAGCTTTTCAGCTGATTTTCATTATTGTTGAGATTCATATATGGATTGTTGATGTCTCTGTGTGTCCTACTGCTACAGTAGTTAAATCTTTTGGAGATATATTGTGACAAGGCAGTGGTAATTTATTAATGCTATAGCACATCATTGATTTGACAATTTTCATGACAATTTTCTCACTACAATGTCAAGTTTAGCTTAGTGTCCTTTTCCAAAACAAACATGCTTAAAGCGCACATTCAGGAAAAAATAATATTAAAAACTAAGAGCCAACAGCACAACTAAAAGAAACACTGATCACACTAATGGTGACAAATAAAAGTTAAACATTTAAACCTCAATAAGAGCTTTTGCAGATGTATGACCTACAGTAAATAGTGTAGCAAGAGTGTTGCCAGTACACTATAAAAATGCAACTGCACATTTTCCAGTTTACGAAACCTTTTGAGTCTCAAATACTAAAAAATGCTATTTTCTTGAAACTACATAAAAACCCTTGTCAGACCAACAAAATTACCCCAAATGTTGTCACTACTAGTCAAACACAGTTGTCTGAACAAAGAATTTTATATTGTTGAAATGTTAAGGCTTTGTGAGTTCCCAGCATGCATTGCAGCATGAATAAATTATGCAGTTACTGTTATAGGATTATTGTTTTGCTGTTTGCTGATTACAACTGTTTTGTTGTTGTTTTATCATTATGGTTAGTTATTTGTTGTACTGTGATGTAGAGGGCTCATCTTTTTTACATTTGTTGATTGCACCGTTTTTGACGTTAGTGTGTATATTTTTTGGATATATTAGTCTTGTAAGTTGTCTTACAAACAAAGACAATGTTGTCTATTTATTAGACTAACTTATCCATTAATGTTTGTAATATGTATGCAAACATAAGTTTGATAATGTGATAACTTTTTTTAATCTTCTTTTTTTTTCCAAGAAACAGAAAAAAAATAATTACGTCAACAATCAAGATAATAAGCAAAACTCGAAGCGTGCAGTTATAGTTTTATTTTATAACATTGTATAAATGCTAACTAGAACAAAACATCTTTGTCCATAAAACTCACAGAAAAAAGTCCACAAAACATAATTTGAGACCCATTGGAAAACCATTACAAATCTTTTTAAAGGGATCATATGATGCGATTTCAAGTTTTCCTTTCTCTTTGGAGTGTTACAAGCTGTTCGTGCATAGATAAGGTCCCTGAAGTTGCAAAGACTAAAATCTCAAAACCAAAGAGATATTCTATACAGAAGTTAAGACTCTACCACTCCCCCTTAAAACGGCTCATTCAAACATGCCCCCACATGTCTACGTCACGGTGTGGGAAGATTTGCAAAACACTGCCCAAATGTTTACACAATGAAAGAAGGCGGAATTATTATTCTCGCTGTAGTATTGTTGCTACTATGTCGTGGAGACACTGTGTTTCGTTGTGAAAGTGAAAGTACTTTGTTTGGGCTTCCAAAAGAGGACACATCTAGAATACAGTGGTTAAGTTGTATTTACAACACTGTTCCAGAACAGTTCAATATTAGAGTGTGTGCACTGTGCAGCGCATTTTACGGAGGACTATTTCCTGAACCTGGAAGAGTAACGTTAGCCTACAATGCTGGCTTGCACAAAGGCTGTTTCTATAAAGTGGGGCAATTCCAACTTTGCAAGGACAGTCTGACGCTTCTGACTCACAGCCTGTAAGTACGTTTCTGCTACTGACTATTCAAACGCGAGTTTTGAGCAGTGTAGGGTAGTGCTTGTTGTTTGTCATTTCTCCGATCACAAATGCAAACATGATAATGTTTAAGTGGCACGATGCAACGCAACACTTAAAAAGACAGTATAAGTCATTATAATCAGTAATTATATCCCCACTGGATGCAACATTTATAATCATTTACCAATCACAACGCACTGGATAACTGGCCAATCAGAGCAGGCCTCGCTTCTCAGAATGATGAGCTTTGTAAAAATTGACACGTTTCAGAAAGGCAGGGCATAGAGGAGCAACAATAATGTACAGTATGTGAAAAATAATGTGTTTTTTTAACCTTAAACTGCATAAACACATTCCATTACACCAAATACACAAAATAATGTTGTTTTTTTAGCAATGTCATATGACCCCTTTAACTAACAAAACTATGTTAGCTGAACAAAAAAGAGACATGTGACTTTACTCAGTGACTTGGGTTGAGTGAACAACTTGGTCCAAAGTTGAGTAAAATAAAAAAAGCTGTGCAGCAAATTGCCTTGAAATTTTAAGTTAAGTCAACTTTTAATTTTTTACAGTGTATATTACTGTAAAAATGCCTGATAAGGTCTAACAGTGTAATGTTCCTTAATGGAAATCATGTTTTATTAAATCCATATCTTTTTGTTTAAAACAAAAAATTGGTCATCAAACAGTACCCTCAGGTTCCTGTTATGGGTTTTAGTGTTGTAAAAACCTCAGTTGAATAGTGATGTGTTCAGCATTAAGGGGTTTTCAGGGATTAGGTGAATAAGCTGGCCAGGACAGATCGTTGAAGTTCCTCTTGGTGCTCCAATTGGTTTTATGATCATAACACCATCTTAGCATTGGTGTTATGGTGGCACCATTTTAGCACTGGTCTGTGATTATAGTACTTGCAGTATAATACTATAGTACTTGTACTTTGCTGCAATAGTTCTGTCTTTTTCTGACACAATTTTTTTGAAACGATTCGATTTTTGCCAACTGTTCTTCTTTGCTATTGCAGTCTTGACATGCTTTGTGTAAACAGTTACAATCATAAAGGTTGTTCTTAAAGGCATAGACATTGAAAAGATGAAAAAAAAAATGATGGTAACACTTTATTTTAGAGTGTCTTAACTATTTGCTTATTAGCATGCATATTACTAGAATATTAGTCATTTATTAGTACTAATTAAGCACATATTAATGCCTTATTCTACATGACCTTATTCTACATCCCTGATCCTACCCAACACCTAAACTTAACAACTACCTTACTAACTATTAATAAGCAGCAAATTAGGAATTTATTGAGGGAAAAGTCGTAGTTAATAGTGAATAAGTGTTCCCTATTCTAAAGTGTTACCAAAATTATATATATATATATATATATATAAAATTGCTGGGTTTTTTCACCTTATCCTACACAAATTACACATACACACACACACACACACACATGATATTTGCAGCATGTAATTTTTATTCTCTGCACACTACAAAAGGTCTGCATTCCTTTTACAGATGAGCTTTGCATGTTGAAAGATGCTGCAGAGAAGGAACTACTCGAAAAAAAATGCAAAGAAAATGAAAAGCAGCTGATCCAAAGAGCAACAGACGAAAAGTTAAGTGAAGACTGGCTCAAGGAAAACTGTAAACAGTGCCCTTCCTGTGGTGCTAACATACAGGTCAGCATCTAAACCCTGTACCGTGAAAAATGAATGTTATAAATATGTCTAAAATATTATTTGGAAAATAATTGTACTTTATTTGTTAACATCTACAATAACTTGTTTTGTTGAAATGAAATAAATGATTTAATATTACTTATTATAATTGAATTCAACCAACCTCTGTCAGTAGATATAACCTGATTTCTCCAGTTAGGTAAAATTACTTTAATAAGTTTGATATAACTTATTTATTTATTTATTTATTTAAATTACAAAAGTCCTTTTCCACACTGTTAAAAAAATAAAAAAATAAAATATAAATCTCTTACAGTTAACCATTACCTAACAACAACAAACATGCTTGAGCTAATTTAACTATCAATGCATCAGCAACGACACAGTCATTGCCTTTAAATAAAGTAACATGCAGCATAACATCAATGTTTCTTTGTCTTCTCCTGGACTGAAGCACAGACTCTACTCTTCAGCACAATGGTAACCCACAAAACTCAGACAACAGAAACATCTCCGGTTACTGTCGTAACCTCAGTTCCCTGAGAGACGGGAACAAGACATGGCATCAGAAGCTGACGCTTATGGGGACTCCCTACCTGAAATCTTATTGCACAACGCCAGTGAAGTTGCAACTCTCACTGGCCAATGCCAGTCACTCCACCACTATATAACACGCCGTCTTGGCGGCATAAGCTTAGAGTCTTCCGACTGAACTAGCAGCGCAACAGACCTGAGCAGTGAACACAGCAGCCTACGCCATGTCTTGTTCCTGTCTCTCAGGGAACCGAGGTTACAACAGTAACCAGAGACGTTCCCTCTCGAGAACGCTTCACTTCGACATGGTGTCAGAAGCTGACGCTTATGGGGTCTGAATAAAACAACGCTGTGAAAACAGCAAAGAAATAAAATGCTCAACCATGTAGAAGGGGCTCGCGCCTCCGTAATCGTGTCCATCATGCGGCGAGACAATGAACTCGCATTTACCAGTTCCCGCACACCATCCACACATGAAGTTTCCACCGTTGGGGTGCCATATCGAGCCGCCCACCTGGGACAGGAGGTCCTGTCTCAGTGGAATCAGCCACGGGGGAGCCGTTAGTATCTCCAGCAGATACCAAGGCCTGTTCGACCAGTACGGAGCAATCAATAACACCGACGCTCTCTCCCCTCTGATTTTGTGCAACACTTGTGACAAGATCTTTGGTGGAGGAAACGCATACAGATGGGCATTTGGCCATGGCATCGTTAGTGTGTGACAGAGAGAAGAACAGAGGGCAATTGATGTTCTCCTCCGTCGCAAACAAATCAACGTCTGCCTTCCCAAACTGTTCTTAGATCAGTTTCACTGTCCCAGGGTTCAGTCTCCATTCTCCGTGAGGGATCCCGTCCCTCGATAACATATCCGCGCCACTGTTCAAACATGCGCTGCCCGAATGGAAAGCAGATGGTGGTCGGCCCACAGCAAAAGGCGAGCTGCTCGTAAAGGGCTCTCGAGTGCACTCCGCCTTGGTGGTTTATGTATGATACCACCAACATGTTGTCTGTGTGAATCAACACGGGATGCCCTCGGACTTGCGTGAGAAAACTCTGAAGAGCCAGAAAGACCGCTCCCACTTCAAGGCGATTTATGTGCCATGCTCTCTCCGACTCCGTCCATTGGCCCGAGGCCAGTAAGCCATTGCAATGAGCTCCCCAGCCCGTCGTCGACGTGTCCGTCGTGACCACTTTGTGCCGCGTGACCAGACCCAGCTGGACGCCGTGTTGGTACCAGTCGGGGACCCGCCATGGTTTAAGCGCATCCAAGCACCTGCGAGTAACCACAACACGGGCACGGGACACTTCCAAGTACTTCTCGGCACCTGTGCTTTCAGCCATAACTGGAAGGGGCGCATAAAGTGTAGACCGAGATGGCATACCGTGGCAGCCGCCGCCATCCGCCCCAAGAGCCTCTGAACAAGTCCTGTATACACTCTTGACCCAGACGCGCTCTCATCGAGACTGAGTCTAACTGCACCTCCAGATACATGATTGACTGGCTGGGGCACAACACGCTCTTCTGTGTGTTCACACAGAGACCTAAACTCTCCAGATGAAGCAACAGAGCGCGTTTGTGGCTGTTGAGCACATGTTGAGCGAATGGGCCAAAATCAGCCAATCATCCAAATAATTCAAGATGAGCATTCCGCTCCCTCTCAGAGGGGAAAGCGCCGCATCCGCACGTTTATGAAATATGCGCCAGTGCTAGCCCAAACAGCATCACCGTGAACTGATACGCTGTGCCTTCGAATGCAAATCTCAAAAAGCGGCTGTGATGAAGGGCGATCTGGATATGAAAATAAGTGTCCATCAGGACCACCGAAATAAACCAGTGTTCGGGCCGAATCTGCACGAGGATCTGTTTTAGCGTTGTCATTTTGAAAGCGTGTTTGTATAATGCGCGGTTGATGAGTCTCAGGTCTAAAATCAGACGTAGACCGCCACCCTTCTTTGGAACGACAAAGTAGCGGGACTACTTCTATTGCTCGGTTCACGAGGAGGTTGAGAACTTCTTGCCTCAGCACCAGTTCGTTGCCTGCCAGTACTGTTGACTGTTCATTGTGTGCCGGTACTGCAGCAGTCTGACTTTACAGACTTTTGCATCCCTAAGCACCCGCACTGGGAACTCCTTGCAATGCGGGCAGCCCTACCCGTTGAGTGCTGCTTCCGCATTGGCGAGACCCAGGCACAGAATGCAGAACTCGTGGGTGTCCGGGGCCTTGATAGGACCCGAACACAGCGTGCAAACGTTGGACATGCTGGAACGCCAAGAGGGAAACCTGTCTTCTTGCGTCTTCTCCACAGCTGTTTTCAGTAGGATACGTGGAAGAGAAAGATTCTGAGCTTATACCATCAAGACGGCATGTTATATAGTTGCGGAGGCCACGCCCCCACTCGCCGTCTCGACTGGCACTGGCCAGTGAGAGTTGCAACTTCAATGGCGTTGTGCAATAAGGTTTCAGGTATGTTTAGGAAAGAAGGGAGTCCCCATAATTGTCAGCTTCTTGGTTCTCCATGTCCAAGTGAACCATTTTTGAGAGGGAACCATTTGAATCCCAACAGAACAGTAAACACTAACAGATCTCTCTAGATCTCAGCATCTTCACTTATTACAAACCAGACTGACTTTATTGCTTTCATACAAAACATCTTATTAAGAATTAATAGAGGTTGGGATGTTGATGTTTTATTGACAATAATAAAGTCAACTAAATATTCAGATAAACAGGTAAACTCTGAACATCACAAAACAAGCTACTAAGGTCACAAAAAAGTTTTGCATTGATTGTCACCATTCTTGATCTTTGTGTGAGTCAAAAAGACACAGCTCAAAACGTTTCCTATATAATGAAAGAAACTTTTTTTATTTATTTTTTTACAGAGGTTATCATTGTGCTGAAGAGTAGCACTGTCAATTGTGATTTTCACTTTGCTGCAACTTAAAATATATAATAACCTCAAATCACTATTTCTCATTGAATCAAAATTTACTAAGCAGCATAGAGCATGTTTTGAATGTGTTTGTTCTGAGGTTTAGTGGAAGTTGTATGTTTGGTCAACATAATGGATTTAAGTTGAGGTAACATTCTCTCGTTTTATGTTACATAATCTTGATTGAACTAGGTTACAACAACAAATTTAGAATTTTTTACAGTGTAGTTAGTAAATAGTGAGAATTGATCCTTAAACTAAAGTGATCAAAAATTTTACTGGTATTGAATCTTTTAACAGCAACAGTTTGTTTAGTAAACCACAGTTTTAATTGATTAATTAAACCACAACTTCAAAACCAAGGTACTTAACAAACCATCAATTGTGTGTTCTGTTACACCCCATTATCTATAATAAATCTATAATAATCAAAATAACAAAATATGTATTACAGTGACAATTAAAAAAAAGAACTGAAATCTGATGTTTCTGATTTGTTTATATGTTTCTGTCAGATGCATGTACATACCGAATTGCTTTCTCAGGATACCAGCTTTAAATATGCAACTTTGCTGGCTAGATAAACTAATACTAGATAATAGATGTTAACAGTTGTGACCAGGTGTGTAAAATACATTAAGCATTATGTTAGGGTATTTGTACTTTATTCAAGTGCAGTTTAAACTGAAAACTTGTGTTTTTACTTAAATTTATTAACATTATGACATTAAACATTTGGGCCGTACTCTGTTACCTTTCACGGCAAACAGTAACTGTTTTTGTAATGCAACTTTCAGCCTGTCACCATCATGCAAACATGAAATATCAAACATAAAGTTATTTACAGGTTTTTGCATTCCACTGCACTTGCTTTTATAATGCTTGACAAACGTGTTTAACACTTATACCTCACGATCATTCTAAAATCACAGTGCTCAAGTTAAAAGAAGCTAAACGTTTTTCATAACCTTTTTCCCCATTGCACTGCCCAGTCTCATGTTTTTTAAAATACAAAAACGCCACTCAGGACTAGGGATATGTTTTAGTGACATTCCTTCATACTGCAAGGCAGTTATTGTTTCCTGAATGCTGTAAATGCACACAATAATTCATGCACTGATCTTTGAAACACTGCAGGCTTTTTACATTCACAAATAGCTATATTACACTACATTACATAAAAGATTACGTCTGAAAAATTCCAGCACTGCTTGTAATGTCATTTTTTTTTTAGAAATTACAGGGCTGCAACAAGATGACCTGCTCCTCCTGTAAACAGTATTTCTGCTGGCTCTGCCTTGCAGTTCTTAGCAGAATGGACCCCTACAACCACTTCAAAGACTTTAGCTCATCATGCTATGGCCAGGTAGATTGATAGTTATTGATAGTTCTTTTGATGACACAGTAACTACAATTGATATCTAATGTATTTCTTAATGTAATGATTTTATTTTATTTACTGATTTTTTACTGTGCACCCAGCTTCCTGTCAATCATCTTGTCACAGTCAGCATTCTCTTGTGCAAATTTCACATTTAATTTCATTATAATATGATAGGAAGAATTGTTAAGTAGTGTAGAGAAAGCACATAGATCTATCAGTCATGAGTCTTTCATGCAAAGAAGTTTGCTCATGTTTTTGGATGATGCATTTAATAGTTATTTTTAATTAGGTTATATATTATTGGTCATTCCTTTGATAGTATTGGTCAAGCCTGTTCCTGGTCACTCTTAATGAGGTCATCAGTGAGTGTCTCTTGTTTTTAGTCCAACTAAAATTGTATTGGTCCGTTCTTTTGTTTGTTTGTTTGTTTTTTGGACAAACAAACCACATAAAGCCATCATGTATTCTCTGACCTTGAAATCCAGATTTACAGTATATTTGAAACTGTTTAGGGTGAGAAGATATTCACCTCTGTTTAACCACAAAGAACTGTATTCCTATAAACCTTTAATTTTAATCTATAACTGAAATACACAATAAATTTCACATTTAAAGTATGCTGAAGATGCTGAAGAAGTATGCTGTACTTGGCTGTGGAGACTCAAGATTATTAAATATCTTCATTATTTATCATAATATTATCTTTTTCATTATGTTATTGTGTAAGTTTGCATTTTTCACTGACAGCATCAACACCTCAGGATCACAGGATATAGTTCTTGCAGCAGCATAACATTGAAAATAACAGTGAAGACTGGATAACATTCTATTGTGTACACACATTATTTATTATTTGCCATTTGTTACAGGGCATATGTTGTATAATGTGTACTAAATATGATAAATGTTTGAACTTTGTCCAGATAAACCATATTTAGATTTTTCCATCACTTTGCAGTGTAAAAAAAAAAAAAAAAAACTGGCATTGACATGTAGTAAGAGTAAAGGATGGTTTACCACATATATTCATTTAGCCAACACAATTTAACAACATTTGCAACAAAGTAAAAATCATTATTTATTTTTTTTTTGTCTTTTTTCTGGATTTTGTTCAACCTCTTTTTTTAGTCATATTCAGTGAGGCTGATGACTGTTGTGTCATGTGCGAACTTCAGCTGGACAGGGGGCTGTAACAAGGGCAATCATCCACTGATCTGTTTACCAGCAAAAACTAACAGTAATGTCCTTCAGGTGGATCAACACCAGTCTCTCAAATGATTTCATGAATTCATATTTAGCAATATTCATGAATTCAGCAATAGCTCTGTAGTCATTAATTTCTGCAACTTTGGGTTTCTTTGGGAGGGGATGATGGGTGAAGCAGCAACTCCACACTGCCTTGGTGATCTGTTGAATATCTGATAGAACAGTGGTTCTCAAAGTGAGGTACTCAGGCTCTCTCTAGGAATCACTCAATTAAATATAAATTAATGTTAAAACACAATACATTTTAATTTAATCTTTATTTGAATGAAGGATTGTTTTTTTTTTTTTTTTTACATTTAAGTACAGTACAGTTTAATTTAATAATTTAAGTTTTTTATATACCTGTTTGTAAGCACTGTGCAGTGTTAATGATCAAACTGTGTATTTACAATGTTAAAGTGGCTGAAAACAATAAATATTCTTATTAGGAATAAAACTGCCTCATTTTTTAACTGTGCAGAGCTGTAGCTGAATAGGTAGGCATACTACGCTACTGTATTTTAATGTTGGTCATTATGGTGGTACTTGGAGAGCCAAATGTTTTCTGAGGTGGTACTTGGTATAAAATGTTTGAGAACCACTGTGTTAGAAGATAGGTGCATGTTGGTTAGTGTAGGCTCTTAGGCAGGCTCTGTCACAAAGTGCTCTCAAACAAGAAAAAGATCCAATTGCAGCTTTTATTAAAGAGTCCAAAAACAGTAATCCACATCAAGGCAAAACGCTAGTGATGTTACGTTCAACACGGAAGCTCCGAAGCTTGTATTAAAAAAAACAACAACACATTTCACATTGAAGCGCTGTATCGGAGCTTAATTCATTTTGCCAAAAGCACATGATCTATGACGTCTGAAGCTTTGTTCGCCTGAAAACCATGTGACTGCTTCAGTATCTGGTTCAAACGAAGCGAACCTCAGCGCTGTTTGCTTTACATTATATTACATTATAATGCATTAGCATTGTTTTCTTTTTATCTTAATTTATACAGTGGTGTGAAAAACTGTTGGCCCCCTTCCTGATTTTTTATTTTTTTGCATGTTTGTCACACTTTAATGTTTCAGATCATCAAACAAATTTAAATATTAATCCAAGATAACACAAGTAAACACAAGTAAAGTTTTGGTCACACTTTATATTAGGTGGCCTTTACTATGTACTTTTATGACCTCCTGGATGAGTCGTCTTTGTGCTCTTGGAGTAATTCTGGAAGGCCAGCCACTCCTGGGAAGGTTCACCACTGTTCCAAGTTTTCTCCATTTGTGGATAATGGCTCTGACCATGGTTTGCTGGAGTCCCAAAGCCTTAGAAATGGCTTTATAACCCTTTCCAGACTGATACATGTAAACTATTTTGTTTCTCATCTGTTTATGAATTCCGTAAGATCGTGGAATGATGTGTTGCTCTTTAAACATGCTTCACTTTGTCAGACAGGTTCTATTTAAGTGATTTCTTGATTCAACAGGTCTGGCAGTAATCAGGCCTGGGTTTGGCTAGTGAAATTTAACTCAGCTTTCTAAAATAATGCGGTTAATCACAGTTCTTTCATGATTTAATAGGAGGGGGCAAGCACTTTTTCACACAGGGCCATGTGGGTTTGGATTTTGTTTTCCCTTCATTTAAAAACTGCATGTTGTGTTTACTTGTGTTATATTTGATTCATATTTAAATTAGTTTGATGATCTGAAACATTAAAATGTGATAAACATGCAAAAAAAAAAAAAAAATCAGGAAGGGGGCCAACACTTTTTCACACCACTGTACATTAAGATCAAATGAACTCTGCCCATGAAATAACAGTCTAAGGACTGAGTTAACATAGACCGATCACAGATCTAATTCATGAGTTTATGTTTGATATATTTGAATTATTTTAGTGGCAGTACACCGACACAAATGAATGACTTTGACAATGGCCATTATTTTTATACAATAAATTAAAATAAGGAATCAGTCGTAGAACCAGATGTGAAACCAGCAGCTGTAATGGAACACAGAACTTTGGAAGGTTTTATTTATTATTATGATCACAAGATGGCCACAGCATGAACCGTTTTGAAAAGCTTAGAGTAATGAACCTTTTTCCGATACAATTGGGTTTAAAGATTCACTGGTTCAGAACGCTTCACTTCGCCATCACTACAAAACGCACAGGATTATAGGACCCAGATTCTCTCCTTGTCTGGCACCGTGGACTCCACTAAAAAGGTACATAGAGCAATACACCATGTATACAACGTACAGGTGCTGGTCATATAATTAGAATATCATCAAAAAGTTGATTTATTTCACTAATTCCATTCAAAAAGTGAAACTTGTATATTATATTCATTCATTAAACACAGACTGATATATTTCAAATGTTTATTTCTTTTAATTTTGATGATTATAACTGACAACTAAGGAAAATCCCAAATTCAGTATCTCAGAAAATTAGAATATTACTTAAGACCAATACAAAGAAAGGATTTTTAGAAATCTTGGCCAACTGAAAAGTATGAACATGAAAAGTATGAGCATGTATAGCACTCAATACTTAGTTGGGGCTCCTTTTGCCTGAATTACTGCAGCAATGCGGCGTGGCATGGAGTCGATCAGTCTGTGGCACTGCTCAGGTGTTATGAGAGCCCAGGCTGCTCTGATAGTGGCCTTCAGCTCTTCTGCATTGTTGGGTCTGGCATATTGCATCTTCCTCTTCACAATACCCCATAGATTTTCTATGGGGTTAAGGTCAGGCGAGTTTGCTGGCCAATTAAGAACAGGGATACCATGGTCCTTAAACCAGATACTGGTTGCTTTGGCACTGTGTGCAGGTGCCAAGTCCTGTTGGAAAGTGAAATCTGCATCTCCATAAAGTTGGTCAGCAGCAGGAAGCATGAAGTGCTCTAAAACTTCCTGGTATACGGCTGCGTTGACCTTGGACCTCAGAAAACACAGTGGACCAACACCAGCAGATGACATGGCACCCCAAACCATCACTGACTGTTGAAACTTTACACTGGACCTCAAGCAACGTGGATTGTGTGCCTCTCCTCTCTTCCTCCAGACTCTGGGACCCTGATTTCCAAAGGAAATGCAAAATTTACTTTCATCAGAGAACATAACTTTCGACCACTCAGCAGAAGTCCATTCCTTTTTGTCTTTAGCCCAGGCGAGACGCTTCTGACGCTGTCTGTTGTTCAAGAGTGGCTTGACACAAGGAATGCGACAGCTGAAACCCATGTCTTGCATACATCTGTGCGTAGTGGTTCTTGAAGCACTGACTCCAGCTGCAGTCCACTCTTTGTGAATCTCCCCCACATTTTTGAATGGGTTTTGTTTCACAATCCTCTCCAGGGTGCGGTTATCCCTATTGCTTGTACACTTTTTTTCTACCACATCTTTTCCTTTCCTTCGCTTCTCTATTAATGTGCTTGGACACAGAGCTCTGTGAACAGCCAGCCTCTTTTGCAATGACCTTTTGTGTCTTGCCCTCCTTGTGCAACATGTCAATGGTCATCTTTTGGACAACTGTCAAGTCAGCAGTCTTCCCCATGATTGTGTAGCCTGTTTTGAGTTAATTAGCTGATTAGAGTGTGGCACCAGGTGTCTTCAATATTAAACCTTTTCACAATATTCTAATTTTCTGAGATACTGAATTTGGGATTTTCCTTAGTTGTCAGTTATAATCATCAAAATTAAAAGAAATAAACATTTGAAATATATCAGTCTGTGTGTAATGAATGAATATAATATACAAGTTTCACTTTTTGAATGGAAGTGAAATAAATCAACTTTTTGATGATATTCTAATTATATGACCAGCACCTGTAGTTTAGAACATTTGATAATTTACTTCACTTGCCAAACCTATATGACCACCTTCTTTCTTCTGTAAACACACAAAAGGTGAAATTTAAAAAAATTAATGTTTTTTTATGTATAAAAATTTTGTATTTTTTAATGCTTGTTGTTAAAAAAAAAAAAAAAAATTAATTAAAAAAGAAGTTAATGAACAATTGTTTTTCCTTTAAAATGTACGTACACATTTTTGAATAGGCATAGTAATACAGAACATAAATCGCAATCTTGTGTCTCGCAGGTGGTTAAGAAGCTGACTGGAGAGGACAAAGGCTCAGCGGAGTGGTTTACAAGTATAGGCAATGAGCAATCTCAGATTGTCTCTGAAGGATCAGGTCCCATCCTATCCGATATGAAATTTCCTGTCTGATCCTCTAACAGGAACGATAAGAAAAGGTCAGACAAAATAGAAATAGATGTTGACGATTTTTTAGTTCAAGGGATACAACGAAACTGGAGTAGGGAGGTCAAGAAACAGGAGAAGAAGGAACGTCGCAGACGGGCTCAAGAGAGAGCGGGAGGATCAAAGGATCATCTTCAAAATAAAGACAATTCTGAGATTGATGAGGAAACAAGAATCAACAAATAAGAGATTAATGAAATTGATAAGAGAGATGAGTGAATTGTGTGATTTTTCAGCTGAATTACAAAGATTGACAAATGATTTAGGAACAGTGAAACTCCAGACTCCTGTTATAAAAGTATAAGTGTTAAAAGCTGTGTAAAAGTGTATCCTATGTTGAGATCACAGATAGTGATGGCTTTGTGGATCTAACTGCTATATAGTTGCTTTGCTTACTTTGTAACGAAATGCAAAATGGAACTTCTAGTTAGCCGTGGCATAAAATGCTCTTGACACCTGCTAGAGGTGTTATATTGTGGTTTAGGCAGATATGCTTATGTATCACATACGTTTTGAAAGGTGTTACAATTTTTCCTATAGTTTAAAATAGAAGTAGACACGCTTGCTATCTAGAGGTGTTATAATTTTTCCCTTTTGAACTTTTGACACTGTCTTGTACAGCCTTTGTGACAAAGGTCTTTGAGGGAGGAGGCTATGGAGTCAATTTAATGCCGCATATATATGCAAAAGAAAATAAAGTTTTGCAAAAGAAAATCAAGTATTGCAAGAAGAAAATAAGTTTTGCAAAGAAAAATAAAGAATTGCAAAAGAAAATTAAGTATTGCAAAAAGAAAATAAGTTTTGTAAACAAAAATAAAGAATTGCAAAATATAAATAAAACAGAGCAAAAGTAATGATTTTGCAATACATATTTTCCATGGCCATATCTACTAATTTATTTGCAATGCAGCTTTTATTTTGCATTTCAGTCAAGTTTGAGCTTGCGATACCGTTTTCTCTTTGCGCTTCACGTTTCTGCGCGTCTCACTTTGTGGCGCTGTTTTGACATGGGGGTGGAGTCAGGGGACGGGGGCGTGTCCAACAGGCCTGGGCATGCCTCCCTAGAAGTGACGTCATCGGCCCGAGACGCAGATCACAGCTGATCCAGGCACCGTCATTGAGCAGAGGCATGCGGGTGGATCGTTTCCTTTTATTCACTAGCTTTAAAACATGCATGTTTTCATTTTATTAACAAATGTATATGTGTATTAGCAGCGTTTGCTCAAGTTAAAGAAGTTGTTAATATGAACATCTGCTGTTTATTTCTCTCAATGTGTGTACACTTTAGCATTAAAATGTGTATTGTTTCATTTGGTTAACTAAATGTGCATTAATAGTGCTTGTTTAAAATCTCTTAACCTGTGCACAAGCGTTCTTTGTTAACATTAGTTCAGAGTTACTGCTAGTTTTAATGTAAAACTTCACAAACTATACATCATTAAAAAGGTCTAAGACTCAAGCTTCATATCCATCTCGACTTCGTTTTTCATTTACATAACTCCTGGCATAAATTAAGAAATGACTGTCACTGGAAGTTTAAAAAAAGATTAAAAAGTCTTTTTGGTTTAGTTTTGTCGTGGCCACGAGATATTAAGTCGTGGGAACATGATAATACTGTATGTTGTGGACATGAGTTTAATCATGCATAAACAAACCCGCGTGACCATAGCAACCTGGGATTATCAGAGACTGATCAAATTTATCCATCCCACAGTCCGTTGATCGTGTCTTTTTATGTAATATATGTGTATATTAGGCTATTATTATTATTATTATTATTATTATTATTATTATACAGCCCTGAACGTTAAGAGATCGAAATGAAGGGAAAATAAATCAAATAGCCTACATTAACAACGAATATAAAAATATTACCAATACTAATAAAATACATGGACTTACAAGACTTGTGGGATGGATAAAAATGTTTTCTTGTCGGCCTATTTTATTATACTTTATGTAACATTTATCAGGCATGTGATTGGCAAAGGACAAAAAAGCAGGAAAATATACTAAGACACCCCCACCCCCACCGATCAAACTGGTGGTGGATCTATATGGATAGTAAAGCGCAGGACCCATAACAACTTATTTGAACAAAAAAATACATTTTAATTTATTTAACATGCAACTTTTTTTTTTTGTACAGTATGACACATAACAACTTATTTGGTGGATGTGTAACAGTGGGAATCAAAAGCAAGTGTCTTGTCCACTGCTCCATCACAACCTCTCTCTATAACAACAACCATGACAAAAACATTTATTTTAACTTATTTTTGTTTTATATTTTTACCCAACTTTAACTGCTAAATGTGCAACATGAGAGAGAACCCAGTATGCTTTGTGTCCAAATTTTTGATTTATTACCCTCTCATAAAGATAAGACCCCCCACCCCTCCCACCCAACCAAACTGGACACCTGTTTGTCCGCCCCCACCCATCTAAATGAGCATCTGTTTTTACTGTCCAGTGATCCTAAGGTATTTATGAATGTTTTGGGAACCGTGTTTTTGTGTGTGGGCCATTGAAGACTGTTATGTGTTTAAACTTTAAATTGTGAAACTGTGTTAAACGGGACAAAGGGAAGTTTTTATTGGAGCTTTTTCACGCACACATATCAACAAAAAACATCAAACATATACGTAAAATGAGCAACGACTTGCTAGCGTTGTTGTAACGAACTCTAACTAGTTTAAAAACGTTTTAAGTTAAATAAAAAGAAGTAGAAGTGTACGTTTGTTTATTTAAAACAAAGCATCTGACACTTTAGTTAAAACAATAGCATAACATTACAAGCTAAATAATGTTGACTCATCTTACCATTTTCTAAAACAAAAAAGCATACTTTACAACGTTCTAACATTACAGATTAAAAGGTAGTTTTCTCACAAGTTACAGCAAATAGGTCTGACTTATCTTACCCGTCTTCTAAAACAGAAAAAAGCATCAGACACGTTCGTTATGTAAGCTACTCGTCAAAATCTTGTTACAAGTTAGGAAATAAAAGAAAGAGAAAAAATAACTGCGATGTAAAATAAATAAATAAAGAAAGAAAAAAAAAGAAAAAGAGCAGACTATCTTAGGCAGCCTCCGGCAGATATCCACACACTAGCGCGTCAAAGCTCAGAATGCGTTTACGCCGGTGAATCCAGACCACGCCTTCCGCCACCCCCTAACAGCGTAAGGAGAGACCGATGCAAAGATTTAAAAGAATTAAAGTAATGATTTAACATTAGAACGAACGTTATTTTTAATAAATCTTTAGCATTTCTTAATTAATGAAACAATTCGGCACTCATCCTAAAGCTTTTCATTTTAAAATTAGGTTAGTCTAGTTTTTACCTTTTAAACAAACAGTAGGCCTACCTAACCCGCAGGGAAATGCTGCTTATTTTATTTTATTTACTTTAGTTTAGTTATTCGCACTTAATTTAGTAATTCCTTTATTTACTCTTCTATTTTTGTCAAGTTTAAGACTTCTGACGTGTTATATAACCCAGACTTTTTTCACTTTTAAAAATTTGGTTTTTATTTTTTTCTTATAAAAATCGCCTCTAAGCCACAGGAAAAGGTTTTTTGTCTTGTTTTATTTCATTTTAGTAGTATAATACATTTATTTACTCTTTGATTTTTGTCAATCTTTAAACTTTCTAGCCTGCTATAACGGTTCAAACGCATACGCGTGCATGTGAGCGGAAACCGGAATGAAAGCAAATGTTTCGGACGTCTTTGGATTTTTAGCCATAATTAGACGCCTAAACTTTTTACAATATCGCACGAAATGTAAATACTTCGTCTCACGCAGGGGACAACGAAATGAGAACGACACTGTGTGTCTGGACGAATGATTAACGACGCGAGCGTATCAGATCAAGAGAGTTTCTGGAGACGTAACTCATTTGCAATCTAACGAGTTTTTGAGGGGGTCTGGCATCGTAAACTTTGGCGTAGCTGTTCATTTATCAAAGGATGCATCCCTTTTGAAGTTTTATATGACACATAACTGGTTAAGTTAAAAGTTAGGTATAGTTTAGGAAGAAAATACTCAAACATAAACACGAACATACACACACTAAAACAATCCCCTACATTTAAACATTTAAACTTTTATGATGTCTCATACAAACCTTTTAGAAATAAAAACTTTTAGCATCACACAGGGTATCTCTACAAGATGATGAAAAGCAGCATGATTAAACAACGATATAACTATTGTTTTAACAAATAAGTTAAGATTTGTAGTTTTTATATCTCTCAAACCTAAAACATGAACCTCTATAAAGCGGTTAAATGAGCACGTAGTATTGTTTCAATTAATTCATAACAGTACGTACTCCAGCGGTTCTTTGTGTGATTTCATAATAAAAGCATCTAAATTGTTAACAGGCTATTATCTTTTATATTAAAACTTAATAAAACCGTTAAGTAACGCGCAGTTGTGTACGACACGAACCAAAACATTAAGTTATTATGTTATCGGTACTTTTACACATATTTTGTGTGCTATCGATTTTAAGAGTGTATGGTTTATCGTTCATGCAGATTATTTTTTAAAGTTGTTAAGCCAAATCGATGAGTTTATAAGACCGGTTTATTCTTTCTACACACTTATACTTCAGACGTGTAGAACATATCAGCGTTTACGTGTAGGCTACTCAATATTGGTCGGTCTGACTCGTATCCGACATGAAGGATCGGTGAATGAAATCATGACTACAAACAGGTTAAATGAACAAAAGACGCCTTCACGCTGTTAACTTTATTTGAATGTTTCACTGATATAAAACGACCCCCGAGTTGTTAGAAAAGAAGTGTATACTGACGTAACTGCGAGATGACGTAAGGATCCGATGAATCGGTTCGTTGAACCGAACTGTGGGAAAGAATCGATTCGCGGAAATGAATCGGCTTCGCGACACTAGCAGAGCTCACAAAAAGGGGTTTGTAACATCACAACACAGAACTTAATATTCTTCACAAAAAGTGTGGACATGCGTGTCTTTTTATATAGGTTATCTGAGTGTGCGTATAATCAGTAGTCCGACGGTTTAGAGATCTGTCGCGTATGACCATTCTTGGTATCCCCGACGACCATGTTTGTAGTCTGAGGTGTATGCTGGGTATTGTAGTTCGTTGGCCTGAAAGACCGCGACATTTGAATGAGGTATCAGTTACACGTGTTCAATTTAACATCTTTGTAAAAACAAAAATAATTGTTAAAACGTATTTAGCTTAAACAAATATATGTATATAAAAAGAATACGATATACTTATGGTAAAACAGACTTGACGTGTATATGTTGAAATGGTGCACCCGTTGTTGTGTTATTTCGTGAAATAGCTTTAGGATTCGGTTGTGTGTTCTTGAAATCAAATCTTAAGAAAAAGTCAGTCAGTCAGGTGTCTGAATACCCAGTCGGTCTTCATCGTGAAATTATGAACCCATCATCAGCACCATTCTGGAGAACGTGTGTTGTGTTAGACTGTTTGCTTCGCGACCCTCCCCCAAGTTCGTTGTGTTCGCTACCTCTGCATGTCTTCGTCTAATTGAACGTGACCGGTATTTTTAACACCCGTTAGCTCACGTCTATATTTTCTAGTTTCATCATAAACTAGGTAAGCAGGGACTTGTAATAATATGTAGAAAATCTGATAAGTTGTTCGTCCAGAGTTGTATCTTACTGCGGTGTTATAATATAAATTTTCCAGTTTTAAGTTGTCTAACAAGAGTCTCACTGTGTGTGCGAAAGTAAAATTCCTCGGACATTTTATCACTGAACGCGTGACAGATGCTGAGGATATTGAAAGGCTACGCCATATGATGTATATGCAGGCGAATATACTTTACGTAAGTTTAGTTTCTGTTCAGACGAGGTAAAGGTGTCGCTTTTCAAAGCATACTGTACAACACTTTATACTCATTTGCGGCGTAACTACAGACCATCTAGTTTACAAAGCCGCAAGTAGCTTATAATGACGCAAGGAGAATCTTACTACGGAGGCCTAGATGTCATAGTGCAAGTGAAATGTTTGTGAGTGCGAGAGTAATCACTTTTAAAACACTGTTACGAAATCTTATGTATAGTTTTATCGGTCGGCTTAATGCTTCTAAAAATGAGATTATTGTGGGTTTATCAAATATAGGGGTTAGTACTACACGGTATCAGTCAAAGTTGTGGAGACACCGGTATTGCTGTATTTTGTAACTCTTTATGTCTGTGATAGATGCTATGGGTTGTATATGCTGTCTGCTGTCTTTTTTAAATCTGGACCTTGAGTCTGTAATAAAGTTTGATTGATTGATTGATTGATTGATTGATTGAGTACATTTGCTGCAATGGTTGTACTTGTTAGAATGTTTCAAATTGGATCCAGGCTTGTTTTATGATCGTACCCTTGTTTGTCAAACTAGTCTTAAGTGATATTGTTCACATTTTAAACAGGTTAAACAGGTTAATGTCCTCTTTCGGCATCTATAGTTGTAATAATGCAAAACATAACACCATTATAGGGTTTCTAGATGATAAAACAAAACTTATGTATGTTGTTGGGAGTTTGTGGGAAAGCCATGTGCTTGCGTGAGAGAGTTTGAAAGAAAAATGCTTTAGGTTAAAGTTAAGATTTTACTACACACTATAAACATTCTAACTTAGAAACACAACACTATTTTAATTTTTTTATTTCCAACAAACCGGTTGTTCTTTTTTATTGATTAATATGATAGAATCATGCTGAATTTACAAGGATGCGTATTTATACAATAATGTTTCATGTACTCACTGGTTACTGTATACATATTCAAGAGAAATGCGTAACCTCAGTTGTTTTAATCAATCTAAAGTTTTTAGTCTGTCATTATAATATCTTATTATAATAAGAAAAGTCTTTCATACATTCTATTTTCATCTGCCCCCTGGGGGCGGGTCTCTGTTACACAAAAAGCAACTGAGTGTGGTTGTGAATCCTATATGAAAGCTAAAAATGGCCTTTTAAACTATTTTTAACAGTAATATTGAACTTTACACATTTTACACATATTTTACACATGCATCTTAACACATGCTTATTTTTTTCATTTCAATTTTGCACATATCATAACTGTACATACATATTTATCTATATTATATATTGCGTTTTTGCTATTTTGTACATTGTCTATTTGTATATTATTCTTTTATTATCTGTGTCCTGTCCTGTTGCTGTCTTTCTGTTGCACTGTGGAGCTTCTGTCACTATAACAATTCCTCGTATGTGCAAACATCCCTGACCGATAAAGCTCATTCTGATTCTGATTCTGATGTCATCACAAACCGTAAGACACATCAGTTTGGACGATAAGATGGAGTTATCAAATATTTGATTGTTGCTTATATCTATTATTTGATCAAATCTTAGTGAAATAAAACTATAAAGAGCCAATTGTTTTTATTTTAATAAAATAAAACATTATAGTGTGAAAAATAAATGTTGTAAAGATGAGACAATTGTCGCACCTTGTTTAAGACACTCTTTTGTTGTAAACAACCTTACAACAGCTAATTTTAGTCTATTTTAGATCTAATTCATAAAGAAAAAAACCTCTGTAAGCGCATTGCATTCATCAGAGGATCATTTGACAACTTAGGATCCTCATCATGGTTTTAGGTGTGAAAGATCTAAATCTACAAAACCTTAAATTATTTGTTAAAACAAAAGTTACATCATTGTTTGATCATACTGTTTTCCATCATCTTGTAGCGATACCCTGTGTGATGCTAAAAGTTTTTATTTGTAAAAGTGTATTTATACAACATCGTAAAAGTTGAAATGTTTAACTGCAGGGGTTGTTTTAGTGTGTGTTTGTGGTTTATTAAACTATTTTTAGCAGTAATATTGAACTTTGCACATGTTTTACACATACTTAACATCTTAACACAATTGTATCATTAAGATATTTGTCACAAACCGTCAGACACATCAGGCGGGGGTTGATAAGTTGGACTTATCGTTTATTTGAATTATTTCCTCTGTCAATTATTTGATCACTTCTTAGTAAAATAAACCTATATAGACCAGTTGTTTTTATTTTAATAAAATAAAACATTATACTGTGAAAAAAGATTCTGTGAGACATTTGCACCACCTTGTTTAGGAACTACTTTTGTTGCAAACTACCTTATGACAACTAATTTTTTGTCTGATTTAGCTCTAATTCATAAAGAAAATCTCTGTAGCTGACTTGCATTCATCAGAAGTTCATTTGACCGTTTCAAATCCTTGCTTTAGAGCATCATGATTTAGATTTGAAAGATCTAAAACTTATTTGTTAAAACAAAAGATATATCATTGTTTAATCATACTGCTTTTCATCATCTTGTAGAGATACCCAGTGTGAAGTTTTTTATTTGTAAAAGTTTCGTATGAAATATCATACAAGTGTAAATGTTTAACTGTATAGGTTTGTTTTAGTGTGTGTATGTTTGCGTTTATGTTTGAGTATTTTCTTCCTAAAGTATACCTAACTTTTAACTTAACCAGCTATGTATCATATAAAAACGTCAAAAGGGGACGCATCCTTTGATAAATGAACATCAACTGTATCATTAAGATATTTGTCACAAACCGTCAGACACATCAGGCGGGGGTTGATAAGTTGGACTTATCGTTTATTTGAATTATTTCTTCTGTCAATTATTTGATCACTTCTTAGTAAAATAAACCTATATAGACCAGTCGTTTTTATTTTAATAAAAATAAAACATTATACTTTGAAAATAAACATGCCGCATTTAAACACCATGGTAAATAATACAATTTTAAAGTGAGAAAGAAAGATTCTGTGAGGGATTTGTAGCACCTTGTTTAGAATTACTTTTGTTGCGAACAACCTATGACAATTAATTTTCAGTCTAATTTAGGTCTAATTCATGAAGAAATTATCTGTATTCATCACAGGATCGTTTGATTGCTTCTAATCCTCGCTTTAGAGGTTCATGTTTTAGGTTTGAGAGATATAAAACTACAAATCTTAACTTATTTGTTAAAACAATAGTTATATCGTTGTTTAATCATGCTGCTTTTCATCATCTTGTAGAGATACCCTGTGTGATGCTAAAAGTTTTTATTTCTAAAAGGTTTGTATGAGACATCATAAAAGTTTAAATGTTTAAATGTAGGGATTGTTTTAGTGTGTGTATGTTCGTGTTTATGTTTGAGTATTTTCTTCCTAAACTATACCTAACTTTTAACTTAACCAGTTATGTGTCATATAAAAACTTCAAAAGGGGACGCATCCTTTGATAAATGAACATCAACTGTATCATTAAGATATTTGTCACAAACCGTCAGACACATCAGGCGGGGTTGATAAGTTGGACTTATCGTTTATTTGAATTATTTCTTCTGTCAATTATTTGATCACTTCTTAGTAAAATAAACCTATATAGACCAGTCGTTTTTATTTTAATAAAATAAAACATTATACTTTGAAAATAAACATGCCGCATTTAAACACCATGGTAAATAATACAATTTTAAAGTGAGAAAGAAAGATTCTGTGAGGGATTTGTAGCACCTTGTTTAGAATTACTTTTGTTGCGAACAACCTATGACAATTAATTTTCAGTCTAATTTAGGTCTAATTCATGAAGAAATTATCTGTATTCATCACAGGATCGTTTGATTGCTTCTAATCCTCGCTTTAGAGGTTCATGTTTTAGGTTTGAGAGATATAAAACTACAAATCTTAACTTATTTGTTAAAACAATAGTTATATCGTTGTTTAATCATGCTGCTTTTCATCATCTTGTAGAGATACCCTGTGTGATGCTAAAAGTTTTATTTCTAAAAGGTTTGTATGAGACATCATAAAAGTTTAAATGTTTAAATGTAGGGATTGTTTTAGTGTGTGTATGTTCGTGTTTATGTTTGAGTATTTTCTTCCTAAACTATACCTAACTTTTAACTTAACCAGTTATGTGTCATATAAAAACTTCAAAAGGGACGCATCCTTTGATAAATGAACATCAACTGTATCATTAAGATATTTGTCACAAACCGTCAGACACATCAGGCGGGGGTTGATAAGTTGGACTTATCGTTTATTTGAATTATTTCTTCTGTCAATTATTTGATCACTTCTTAGTAAAATAAACCTATATAGACCAGTCGTTTTTATTTTAATAAAAATAAAAAATTATAATTTGAAAATAAACATGCCGCATTTAAACACCAAGGTAAATAATACAATTTTAAAGTGAGAAAGAAAGATTCTGTGAGGGATTTGTAGCACCTTGTTTAGAATTACTTTTGTTGCGAACAACCTATGACAATTAATTTTCAGTCTAATTTAGGTCTAATTCATGAAGAAATTATCTGTATTCATCACAGGATCGTTTGATTGCTTCTAATCCTCGCTTTAGAGGTTCATGTTTTAGGTTTGAGAGATATAAAAACTACAAATCTTAACTTATTTGTTAAAACAATAGTTATATCGTTGTTTAATCATGCTGCTTTTCATCATCTTGTAGAGATACCCTGTGTGATGCTAAAAGTTTTATTTCTAAAAGGTTTGTATGAGACATCATAAAAGTTTAAATGTTTAAATGTAGGGATTGTTTTAGTGTGTGTATGTTCGTGTTTATGTTTGAGTATTTTCTTCCTAAACTATACCTAACTTTTAACTTAACCAGTTATGTGTCATATAAAAACTTCAAAAGGGACGCATCCTTTGATAAATGAACAGCTACGCCAAAGTTTACGATGCCAGACCCCTCAAAACTCGTTAGATTGCAAATGAGTTACGTCTCCAGAAACTCTCTTGATCTGATACGCTCGCGTCGTTAATCATTCGTCCAGACACACAGTGTCGTTCTCATTTCGTTGTCCCCTGCGTGAGACGAAGTATTTACATTTCGTGCGATATTGTAAAAAGTTTAGGCGTCTAATTATGGCTAAAAATCCAAAGACGTCCGAAACATTTGCTTTCATTCGGTTTCCGCTCACATGCGCGCGTATGCGTTTGAACCGTTATAGCAGGCTAGAAAGTTTAAAGATTGACAAAAATAAAAGAGTAAATAAATGTATTATACTACTAAAATGAAATAAAACAAGACAAAAAACCTTTTCCTGTGGCTTAGAGGCGATTTTTATAAGAAAAACTAAAAAACAAATTTTTAAAAGTGAAAAAAGTCTGGGTTATATAACACGTCAGAAGTCTTAAACTTGACAAAAATAGAAGAGTAAATAAAGGAATTACTAAATTAAGTGCGAATAACTAAACTAAAGTAAATAAAATAAAATAAGCAGCATTTCCCTGCGGGTTAGGTAGGCCTACTGTTTGTTTAAAAGGTAAAAACTAGACTAACCTAATTTTAAAATGAAAAGCTTTAGGATGAGTGCCGAATTGTTTCATTAATTAAGAAATGCTAAAGATTTATTAAAAATAACGTTCGTTCTAATGTTAAATCATTACTTTAATTCTTTTAAATCTTTGCATCGGTCTCTCCTTATGCTGTTAGGGGTGGCGGAAGGCGTGGTCTGGATTCACCGCGTAAACGCATTCTGAGCTTTGACGCTAGTGTGCGGTTATCTGCGGAGGCTGCCTAAGATAGTCTGCTCTTTTTCTTTTTTTTTCTTTCTTTATTTATTTATTTTACATCGCAGTTATTTTTTCTCTTTCTTTTATTTCCTAACTTGTAACAAGATTTTGACGAGTAGCTTACATAACGAACGTGTCTGATGCTTTTTTCTGTTTTAGAAGACGGGTAAGATAAGTCAGACCTATTTGCTGTAACTTGTGAGAAAACTACCTTTTAATCTGTAATGTTAGAACGTTGTAAAGTATGCTTTTTTGTTTTAGAAAATGGTAAGATGAGTCAACATTATTTAGCTTGTAATGTTATGCTATTGTTTTAACTAAAGTGTCAGATGCTTTGTTTTAAATAAACAAACGTACACTTCTACTTCTTTTTATTTAACTTAAAACGTTTTTAAACTAGTTAGAGTTCGTTACAACAACGCTAGCAAGTCGTTGCTCATTTTACGTATATGTTTGATGTTTTTTGTTGATATGTGTGCGTGAAAAACTCCAATAAAAACTTCCCTTTGTCCCGTTTAACACAGTTTCACAATTTAAAGTTTAAACACATAACCGTCTTCAATGGCCCACACACAAAAACACGGTTCCCAAAACATTCATAAATACCTTAGGATCACTGGACAGTAAAAACAGATGCTCATTTAGATGGGTGGGGGCGGACAAACAGGTGTCCAGTTTGGGTGGGTGGGAGGGGTGGGGGTCTTATCTTTATGAGAGGGTAATAAATCAAAAATTTGGACACAAAGCATACTGGGATCTCTCTAACATGCAAATGTTCATGTCAAAAGAAGGCCTCAATTTTTTTATGACTCTTTAGCCTTTGTAGCAAGCTTTTTTAGAGCCTCTACACGTTTCTTTTGGAATTTGCGCCTGGCACTCACAGCTGCTGCCACGATGGCATCTTTTGCTATTTTCTTGCCGGCCGTTGGCTTCTCAGAGTTATAAGGCCTTTTGTTCAGTTCTTCTTTATCTCTGAGCAGAGCTCTGTACCTTTGGCTCGATAGTTTTACATTTCTGCACAGCTGTACATTAACAGGACTCTCCTTTGTCTTCCGGGAGTAGTGCTGAATGGCCGACACCTGCATGGCCTTCAGGTTGTATTTGACCACTTGATAGGACTCGTATGTCTCAACACTTAGGTTGGCAGCTTTGGCTTGCAGGATGTTGGACATTACACTGAATGCTGATTCCACCTGTGGACCATGAAATGGGCATAGTGCAGACAGTGCAAGCTTGCAGAGCGCTGGGTACCTCTGAGTCTTTCTCACAATATTCCACCATAAATCAACTCTTGCCTCCTCTGTCATCTGAGGTAGTGTCATGTCACTTGCATATCTAGGATGGGAAACAACAGTTTAAGCTTTATTTGACAATAAAATAATTCCTTACAAACAACAGGCTACATTATACAATTACTAGCAAAATAATCAAACATTTGACTTATTAAGAATCTGTGTAAATGGCATTCCAACAATTATATACACCTGTGTATTTCATGTTGAAATCCAGCTCTCTCCAGTTCATTAAGCTTCACACGCACTCACTCGCTCGCTCTAGATTCCGGGAGAAACTATTTGCTGCCATCAGATTCAGTGAGCTATATATTTAATATAATAATTAAAATATAATTATTGATTTTTCATTAGACTATTTTTGGTGCCCCTCAGCCAGTGGCGTGCACAAGGGGCTCGAGGTCTGCCCTTTGAGGTCTGACGGTAAAGTGCCCTTGCGGTCCGGTGCCCCTAGTCTGCGATTTCTGCCGAGAGTAGGGGTGTTCGATATGACGAGTTTTGATCGTGGACTATAAAAATGTCTCCACGATTAGCTTTTTGAATAAATATCGTAGTATCTACTTCAGCGCGCATTCTATCAGCTCCAGTTCTGGCGCCGCCGTCTCTATATACTGTACAACGCCACATTCATTCAGATCAGTGTTAACTCAGCGGTAGAGTTACTCTCACGGGACACTGCACTTATTCGCAGTCACCAAAAGTACATTATCTGCATCTGCTTCAAAGA
Organism: Onychostoma macrolepis; assembly: GCF_012432095.1. Lineage (NCBI taxonomy): Eukaryota > Metazoa > Chordata > Actinopteri > Cypriniformes > Cyprinidae > Onychostoma > Onychostoma macrolepis. Next base: position 6,955,182 of record NC_081169.1, read on the forward strand.
CTTACTGGTTAAACGTTTCACTCAGTGTGCTGTTCTGACGAGCGCCTTTTCTGAGCACATACACCCAAAGTGCGTGCTCTAAAAAGCCTGTCAAACAGCGCCTGATTACTGAACTAAGTTATGTTTTGTGCTAATACTGTCAAAACACACCAGGTTTATGTATAGACTCAGTTGGTTATGTCTAAAACAGCTGAGAGAAACGCATGCATGCCTCTATATTAGATGCGTGCAGGTCTTAAAGGGACAGTAGCCTACATGCTGCCGACTGTATTTAAAGGTATAGTTCACCCTAAAATTGTAATTCTGTCATTATTTACTCACTCACATGTTGTCCCAAACCTGTATTAATTTCTTTGTTGTGCTGAACACAAAATAAGATATTCTGAAGTATGTGGGTAACCAAACAGTTGCTAGTTCACATTGACTTTAACAGTAGGGAAAAAAAAAAATACCATGGAAGTCACTGTAGACCAGCAACTGTTTGGTTTTCCACATTCTTCAAAATAGCATTTATTTTCAGCAGAAGAAACTCGTTTAGGTTTAAAACAACTTTTGAGTGAGTAAATGAAGGTATGAAAATCAAACACTAGCCTATTTTAATTTTGAGGTGAATTATTCCTTTAATGTTAATAAAACACAAAGAGAAAATCACTCACTACTCTTGACTGAAAAACTTTAATACAGTTGCTTTAATAGGAATCAATCTATATAGTGTTTTATTTTTATATTTGTTCATTCAATTTCTTGAATGCTCCTGCTAAATACACCTACTGACTACCTGAAAATAAAACACTGTTTATTTTATTTGTATATTATGTGTATTTGTAATGTGTATCTTTGCTCTCATTTTTTAATAACAAAGATAAAATAATGACAACAATTTTTATCTTCATCCACTTTGGCCTAAATATCCGCCATACTTTTTAATATTTTGTTACCTTGAAAGGCTTTGTCTTTATAATAGGGAAATTAGTTTGGCTGTAATGCTCAAACAGCTTGCAAAATAGAAAATACAACACGACAAAGAATTGTGATAATATTGTGAATCATGATATTTCTAAAACAATTGTGATATTTTTGACCCCCCCCCCATTTTGCCCCTGCCCCTCCGGAGGTCTGTGCACGCCACTGCCCTCAGCACTCGGTACCCTACGCACAGTGCGTGATGCGCGTGGTGGGAGCGGCAGCGCTGAATGAACCTTATTGAAAAGTGTTAACTTACCACCTTATCAGTTAACTGTTAATAATCGGATAATGATTTGCGGTTGTCGGTTGGGAAAATTAACCGAAATGAGCATCCCTAATAGCTAGCAAATACAAGTAAGTTAATGTTAATGCAGCTTAAACATCCTGCCATAGTGGAAAATCACTCAAAATCGATCATCTAATCAATCGACAACAAAGTCAAATTAGTAACTTATAGGTTATATATAGACACAAGCAATAATACATACCCTGATCATCCGATTCGGCGATGTTCTTGTCACGATACCACTGTAGCGCGAGAGCGACTGAGGTAACTTACACTGCGCAGCAGGGAGCTTGATTGACAGGTGATCTGACCAATCATACTTCGCCATCCGCCATTTGCGAACGGTCGCAAATACGTCCTTGTTGATACTTGGAAAGGAAGGAAAAATGCATCTCTTTGCCATCTGACGTGCCGCCCGGTGTGGCCCTGTTGCGCGGGGACGGCGATTGTGGTTCCATCCCGGGTTACCTTTTTTTTTTTTTTTACAGATCTGCATGATTCACATAGGTCACATTTTCAGGTCGGAGAATCCGGAATTCCGGATTAATCCGGAAAAATCACATCCCTGATTTATTCATAATAAACTTAATTCGAATGTTGTCTACATCGCGTGCAATACAGTCCAGTACGTAGCCTATGGTTAACACTTCAACCACCAGAGGTCGCTGTATACCTAAAAGCGCCAGCGGGTCAAATTTACCCATGCCATGACTACTGTTTTGATATGGCTAAAAACGTAGTATGTCACTGTATTATGCCACTGTCTTCACAATGTCTAGAGTCATAAAATTATTATTTTTAGTCATCAGCTATGTTTTTGTCCTGTTGTTTTAAGTTCACAGCTATTTTTAAGCAGGTTACACTAATCACTTTTCTTAATGATGAATATAAACCAGCCTGCAATGACAATGAGAATTACGAGGAAATAAATACATATTTGGGTGTTGTAATATTATAGCTAATAAAATGTTTCAAGATAACCCATGTTATTTAAATGACTAAAACACCCTAAATAGACTATTATAAGCAATACTAATTCACCATATTGCAAAGGATGTACAATGGCAAATTCAAGTGCACAGTTTCACCTAATTAATTAATTTGTTTAGTTATATAATTTATCATTTGAATAAGAGAACAACACCAATAAACTTGGGGTAATCATAAAAATTGTTTTATTCATTACATCATAATTCAGATTTTTTTTTCAGGAATAAATAAGCAACACAGTAGCGAACCATAAATGATAAAAAATTGCAAACACAAATTAATATTTAATCCAAAGTTTGAACATTTATGAGTAGAGGAATAAACATCTAAAACATCTTCATTTGAACGTGATGACAGGAATTATGCGTAAATTTCTCCCGATGGCGCTTATAGGTATAAATGCCCCATTTTTGTTCTGGTTTTATCTAAACAATTTTTTTTAACAATAAACAGGGGATTGTAAATAACACAATTTTAGTAAAAGTCAATGACTGTGTCACGCCCCTGGACTGTTTTGTTGTGTTTTTGCTCCCCATGTGTTCCCTGTGACCCTGTTTCTTCCCAGTCTGATTGTGTTAATTTGATTCCAGGTGTGTCTCCTTAGTTCCTTGATTGTCCTGTCTTTAAAAACCCCAGTCCTTTCAGTTAGTGTTTGTCGGTCTTTAAGTGTCTATCCTACCTGTGATCTGTGTTTCTGTCTGCATATTAAACTCCCGTGTTGTTAATTCCTCGTCTCCTCGTTCCTGGTTCCCGTGCTCCCCTCTGACAGAAAGACCGACCCAAACAGTAAGCTCCGTGTTTATACCCTCTGTTTTGTTTCCGTTTTTACCCAGTGTTTTTTCTTTCCGTTGTGCCCCATGGATCCCCTCGTCCGGCCCGAATTCCTCCTCCTCCTGCTGGAGCAGGGGGAACGATCTCTCGAGGACCACACCAGACTGTTCCTGATGATAGCTAATGCCACCAGCTACCTGGACGGCGCGCTCTGCTCTTTCTACAATGCAAGTTTGAACACCACGTGCAGAGCGCTGTCGTCCGGATCGCCCCTCACCGTCTCTCCCGAGGATGATTTCTCCAGACCCAGAGCCCAGCCCACCAACTCCCCACGGTGCGGAGCATCAGCCCGAGCCCACCGATGACGGAGAGCCACTTCCCGCCGCGATCTGCGAGCCAGCGCGAAGCCAAGCGACTGAGTGGAAGATCGTCCCGGAAGTTGAGCCCAACCCGTCAGATCAGGTGCGAGAGCCGGCGACAGTGCCCATCACGAGGGAGCCAGCCGTTGACGGTGTGAGCGCGGAGTGGAGCTCCGCCCCCTGCACCGTGGCTGAGGATGAGCTGATTATCCATCTGGGGCTGCTGGACATGGAGGAGGATTTAATTGACTGGGAAACGGAACTGGAATTCGAACTGCCCCCTCTCCTATCTCCGTCGTCCCCGCTGGTCCCGTCCAGCCCTCCTTCGTCCTGGGTTCCCTTGTTCAGCCCTGAGGGGGCTTCAGATCCGCCAGTGCCCGCTCCTCGAAAATGCCCTCCAGTGCCCACTCCCCGAAAGCATTCTCCAGAGCCTGCGCCTCCAAAGCGCCCTCCAGTGCCGGCTCCTCAAAAGTGCCCTACAAGGATTAGCCCTGAAAGCCCGGAGGCTCAAAAATTCCCACCCTCCCACCTGCTCCTGCCTCCTCCACCGCTGTCGTCTGGCAGCCCCTCTGCTCACCCTCAGCCCACCATCAATGCGGTGCGAGCCCCACGGGACTGCCATCCTCCAGCGTCGCCGGGGCTGGAGTATCCCTCACCTCCGCCTCCAATCTCCTTGGCCCGTTGACCCAGCGGCTCCACCTCGGCTCCTAGCTCCCTCGCCTCCACCGTCACCTGTCGATCCTCCAGCTCCACCGGGCTCCCTCGTCCCTCCGGCTCCCTCGACCCGCCATCGCCTCAGGACTCCGCTCCTCCGGCTGCACCTCGTCGCTCCGTCCCACCGGCTCAGTTGGGCTCCTTCCTCCCGCCAGCTCCACCTTGGTCCTCAGTCGCTCATGGCTGTGGCCTGGGTCCTTCCAGGCTCCTCCTGCTCCGGGTCCCTCCTGTCTCCTCCCTGGCTCCTCCCTCCTTCGTCACCTCCCTGGTCTCTGTCAGCCGGCCCCCTCCCGGTGGTCCGTCCTCCTCCTGAGCCGTCATCCCCCCCCCCCTCTGTTGTTCCACGGTGCGAGGACGCACCTTCCGGGAGGGGGGAGTAATGTCACGCCCCTGGACTGTTTTGTTGTGTTTTTGCTCCCCATGTGTTCCCTGTGACCCTGTTTCTTCCCAGTCTGATTGTGTTAATTTGATTCCAGGTGTGTCTCCTTAGTTCCTTGATTGTCCTGTCTTTAAAAACCCCAGTCCTTTCAGTTAGTGTTTGTCGGTCTTTAAGTGTCTACCCTACCTGTGATCTGTGTTTCTGTCTGCATATTAAACTCCCGTGTTGTTAATTCCTCGTCTCCTCGTTCCTGGTTCCCGTGCTCCCCATAAGCTGTGACAGACTGTAAGACTTGGATATTTTTAATTGAAAATATATTATGTAGCCTATTTGAAAAACAGCTATGGGTAAAATTACCCCGTGGTGGTGTTAATATAATAATTTAATAATGTATTTTTTTTTGTATAATTTCTTAATTAAAAATAAAATATTAATATACAGTGAGGAAAATAAGTATTTGAACACCCTGCTATTTTGCAAGTTCTCCCACTTAGAAATCATGGAGGGGTCTGAAATTGTCATCGTAGGTGCATGTCCACTGTGAGAGACATAATCTAAAAAAAAAAATCCAGAAATCACAATGTATGATTTTTTAACTATTTATTTGTATGATACAGCTGCAAATAAGTATTTGAACACCTGTCTATCAGCTAGAATTCCGACCCTCAAAGACCAGTTAGTCTGCCTTTAAAATGTCCACCTCCACTCCATTTATTATCCTAAATTAGATGCACCTGTTTGAGGTCGTTAGCTGCATAAAGACACCTGTCCACCCCATACAATCAGTAAGAATCCAACTACTAACATGGCCAAGACCAAAGAGCTGTCCAAAGACACTAGAGACAAATTTGTACACCTCCACAAGGCTGGAAAGGGCTACGGGGAAATTGCCAAGCAGCTTGGTGAAAAAAGGTCCACTGTTGGAGCAATCATTAGAAAATGGAAGAAGCTAAACATGACTGTCAATCTCCCTCGGACTGGGGCTCCATGCAAGATCTCACCTCGTGGGGTCTCAATGATCCTAAGAAAGGTGAGAAATCAGCCCAGAACTACACGGGAGGAGCTGGTCAATGACCTGAAAAGAGCTGGGACCACCGTTTCCAAGGTTACTGTTGGTAATACACTAAGACGTCATGGTTTGAAATCATGCATGGCACGGAAGGTTCCCCTGCTTAAACCAGCACATGTCCAGGCCCGACTTAAGTTTGCCAATGACCATTTGGATGATCCAGAGGAGTCATGGGAGAAAGTCATGTGGTCAGATGAGACCAAAATAGAACTTTTTGGTCATAATTCCACTAAACGTGTTTGGAGGAAGAAGAATGATGAGTACCATCCCAAGAACACCATCCCTACTGTGAAGCATGGGGGTGGTAGCATCATGCTTTGGGGGTGTTTTTCTGCACATGGGACAGGGCGACTGCACTGTATTAAGGAGAGGATGACCGGGGCCATGTATTGCGAGATTTTGGGGAACAACCTCCTTCCCTCAGTTAGAGCATTGAAGATGGGTCGAGGCTGGGTCTTCCAACATGACAATGACCCGAAGCACACAGCCAGGATAACCAAGGAGTGGCTCTGTAAGAAGCATATCAAGGTTCTGGCGTGGCCTAGCCAGTCTCCAGACCTAAACCCAATAGAGAATCTTTGGAGGGAGCTCAAAGCCAGAAACCTGACTGATCTAGAGAAGATCTGTGTGGAGGAGTGGGCCAAAATCCCTCCTGCAGTGTGTGCAAACCTGGTGAAAAACTACAGGAAACGTTTGACCTCTGTAATTGCAAACAAAGGCTACTGTACCAAATATTAACATTGGTTTTCTCAGGTGTTCAAATACTTATTTGCAGCTGTATCATACAAATAAATAGTTAAAAATCATACATTGTGATTTCTGGATTTTTTTAGATTATGTCTCTCACAGTGGACATGCACCTACGATGACAATTTCAGACCCTCCATGATTTCTAAGTGGGAGAACTTGCAAAATAGCAGGGTGTTCAAATATTTATTTTCCTAAATTAGATGCACCTGTTTGAGGTCGTTAGCTGCATAAAGACACCTGTCCACCCCATACAATCAGTAAGAATCCAACTACTAACATGGCCAAGACCAAAGAGCTGTCCAAAGACACTAGAGACAAAATTGTACACCTCCACAAGGCTGGAAAGGGCTACGGGGAAATTGCCAAGCAGCTTGGTGAAAAAAGGTCCACTGTTGGAGCAATCATTAGAAAATGGAAGAAGCTAAACATGACTGTCAATCTCCCTCGGACTGGGGCTCCATGCAAGATCTCACCTCGTGGGGTCTCAATGATCCTAAGAAAGGTGAGAAATCAGCCCAGAACTACACGGGAGGAGCTGGTCAATGACCTGAAAAGAGCTGGGACCACCGTTTCCAAGGTTACTGTTGGTAATACACTAAGACGTCATGGTTTGAAATCATGCATGGCACGGAAGGTTCCCCTGCTTAAACCAGCACATGTCCAGGCCCGACTTAAGTTTGCCAATGACCATTTGGATGATCCAGAGGAGTCATGGGAGAAAGTCATGTGGTCAGATGAGACCAAAATAGAACTTTTTGGTCATAATTCCACTAAACGTGTTTGGAGGAAGAAGAATGATGAGTACCATCCCAAGAACACCATCCCTACTGTGAAGCATGGGGGTGGTAGCATCATGCTTTGGGGGTGTTTTTCTGCACATGGGACAGGGCGACTGCACTGTATTAAGGAGAGGATGACCGGGGCCATGTATTGCGAGATTTTGGGGAACAACCTCCTTCCCTCAGTTAGAGCATTGAAGATGGGTCGAGGCTGGGTCTTCCAACATGACAATGACCCGAAGCACACAGCCAGGATAACCAAGGAGTGGCTCTGTAAGAAGCATATCAAGGTTCTGGCGTGGCCTAGCCAGTCTCCAGACCTAAACCCAATAGAGAATCTTTGGAGGGAGCTCAAAGCCAGAAACCTGACTGATCTAGAGAAGATCTGTGTGGAGGAGTGGGCCAAAATCCCTCCTGCAGTGTGTGCAAACCTGGTGAAAAACTTCAGGAAACGTTTGACCTCTGTAATTGCAAACAAAGGCTACTGTACCAAATATTAACATTGGTTTTCTCAGGTGTTCAAATACTTATTTGCAGCTGTATCATACAAATAAATAGTTAAAAATCATACATTGTGATTTCTGGATTTTTTTAGATTATGTCTCTCACAGTGGACATGCACCTACGATGACAATTTCAGACCCTCCATGATTTCTAAGTGGGAGAACTTGCAAAATAGCAGGGTGTTCAAATATTTATTTTCCTCACTGTATACGGGCGAATTCCAAACAGAAGTGAGCATCCCTATGCCCTACTCCCTTCGAAGGGCAGAGCCCTTGAAATGTGTTCTTTAAAGGGTGTAGGGCATTACTGTCTCGTATAAGGGCGAATTCCAAACGGCTTTTTTGCGCCCTTGAAGGGTACTTCGGGAAGGGGACGCCATTTGTAGGGACGTTCCAAACGAAAGTGAGCAACTGATTCCCTTCACGAAGGGCCCTTCCAGAAGTCCGTTAGCGAAGGGAACATGCGATGGTCACTTCACGGAAGTGATTTCCGTTTGTGATCATGTGATCTCTTAGGAGATCTTGCGATGCATTTTAAAGCAAAGTTGGGGATTATTTTGACTTTACATACAAAGTAAGTAGAATGAGCTAATTAAATTTTTCTTTATTTTTATGTAATACAAAATATCTTCGTCAGTGATAAAAATATGATTTAAGACTGTATTGTTAGCAAGTTTAAGCAAGTTTAGTTTGAAAAAGTTTAATAGTAAATAAGACACAGTTAGACAATATTTGAATAAAATAATAACAATAAGAAGAAATATTTATTTGCAACAATTGTTGGAGCACTGAATGCTGCACACACGCGCAGCGTTGTCAAGGTAACATTTTGTCCGTCATTCCCTTTACCAAGGAGGTTCCAAACGCTTATACGAGACAGTAATGCCCTACACCCTTCAAAGAACACACTTCAAGGGCTCTGCCCTTCGAAGGGAGTAGGGCATAGGGATGCTCACTTCTGTTTGGAATTCGCCCTAAGTGTTTGGAATTCACCCTAAGTGTTTGGAACTCCCTCGGTGAAGGGAATGACGGACAAAATGTTACCTTGACAACGCTGCGCGTGCGTGCTGCATTCAGCGTTCCAACAATTGTTGCAAATAAATATTTATTCTTATTGTTATTATTTTATTCAAATATTGTCTAACTGTGTCTTATTTACTATTAAACTTTTTCAAACTAAACTTGCTTAAACTTGCTAACAATACAGTCTTAAATCATATTTCTATCACTGATGAAAATGTTTTGTATTACATAAAAATAAAGAAAAATTTAATTAGCTTATTCTACTTACGTTTGTATGTAAAGTCAAAATAAACCCCAACTTTCCTTTAAAATGCATCGCAAGATCTCCTAAGTGAAGATCACATGATCACGAACGGAAATCACTTCCGTGAAGTGACCATCGCATGTTCCCTTCGCTAACGGACTTCTGGAAGGGCCCTTCGTGAAGGGAATCAGTTGCTCACTTTCGTTTGGAACGTCCCTACAAATGGCGTCCCCTTCGTAAAGTGCCCTTCAAGGCGCAAAAAAGCCGTTTGGAATTCGCCATACATCTCTGATAATCCCAGGTTGCTATGGTCACGCTGGTTTGTTTACCCATTAATATCTCGTGGCCACGAGAAATTTAAACCAAAAAGACTCAAGCTTCATTTTTTTTTAAACTTCCAGTGACAGTCATTTCTTAATTTATGCCAGGAGTTATGTAAATGAAAAACGAAGTCGAGATGGATATGAAGCTTGAGTCTTAGACCTTTTTAATGATGTATAGTTTGTGAAGTTTTACATTAAAACTAGCAGTAACTCTGAACTAATGTTAACAAAGAACGCTGTGCACAGGTTAAGAGATTTTAAACAAGCACTATTAATGCACATTTAGTTAACCAAATGAAACAATACACATTTTAATGCTAAAGTGTACACACATTGAGAGAAATAAACATAAGATGTTCATACTAACAACTTCTTTAACTTGAGCAAACGCTGCTAATACACATATACATTTGTTAATAAAATGAAAACATGCATGTTTTAAAGCTAGTGAATAAAAGGAAACGATCCACCCGCATGCCTCTGCTCAATGACGGTGCCTGGAATCTGGATCAGCTGTGATCTGCGTCTCGGGCCGATGACGTCACTTCTAGGGAGGCATGCCCAGGCCTGTTGGACACGCCCCCGTCCCCTGACTGCACCCCCATGTCAAAACAGCGCCACAAAGTGAGTCGTGCAGAAACGTGAAGGGGAAAACGGTATCGCAAGCTCAAACTTGACTGAAATGCAAAATAAAAGCTGCATTGCAAATAAATTAGTAGATATAGCCATGGAAAATATGTATTATATTTATTTATTTATATTTTGCAATTCTTTATTTTTCTTTGCAAAACTTATTTTCTTCTTGCAATACTTCATTTTCTTTTGCAAAACTTTATTTTCTTTTGCATATATATATGCGGCATTAAATTGACTCCATAGGAGGCAGTTACAAGCATTGGCAGAAAATGGAAGAATTATGGGAGGTTTTAATGAGATTAATGCAAATGATATGCAAGGCTATATAAATGCTAGTTAGAATAATGTGCAGGGCCGACATTTCACGGTGAAGACTACTCACTGTTATTTTTTGTTATTTGCTTATGAGTTATTGTTTTTAATAAAATGAAACCAGTGTATTAGTGATTCGTTAACTTTTTAAAACAAGTCTCTGAGTGATTAATTAATAGTAACTAGTTATCTGAACCTGAACACAACCTCTTCGAGCTCCAAGTGGTCCGAACTTGACTGAGCAAGGACGGTCACCGGGGGAAAGTACCTAAAACTTCTAACAACATCTATCCAGACAAGAGGTAATTATGCATTTGTTGATTGTGAGTTACTTATGGATGACTTATGGAGTTTTAGACCTTTATACTGGTATAGAAACTCAACAGGCGCCCAAACGTGTGGGGCTCGAGTGTTTAAGGATGAAAATTCAGGGATAACAGTTAAGCGAGAAGTAGCAAGTCCTTACACATTGCAGTTAAAGTGATAATCCAAAGATCAAATAGAAAATACTTTTTATAAATTAAAACTTGGCGACAGCTTTGAGACATTTCAATTAGGAAAAGGCTTATACAGACCTAAGCATATTAAGGTTAAAAAGACAGAAACTAATCTAGACGGAAAAACAATGGAGCATCGAGTATGCTCCGGGTGTTACATGCGGTCAGCTCTGGAGTCTGCTAAATGGAGGAGATGCGGCTGCAATCCTCGCAGATGCTTCGCTGACTCAGCAGGCTAAACGAGCAATACTAGCTCAGAAGGATTTAACAAATAAAGCCGCGCTTGAAAGATTAGTCAGGAAAGGGGTCGGTGACGTGGTATTTGACGAATACTACTCTGACCAAGGGCCCGAAAGTGAGAGTTCAGACAGTGAACATGATGAAGAAGATGATGAAAACTCAGTACACAAGGAGTTAATGCGCCCTAAGGAATGGACGCCGAGAAACGTAACCCTGGTCCCGAACAGAGTTTTGTCAGTCCCTAGGAGGTTGCGATTTAGGGAGGTATCACCAGATTTAGAAGACCCGCCAGATACAGAAATGGATCGTCCAGTCGAAACTAATGAAATAAACTAGCATTTAGAGGCGCTACATTTAGGAACTACAGATCAAAAAAGACTGAATGCCTCGCGCTGAGCCTAGTGCCGGGGGATGTAGAACGACCCTAGAGGAGTTAATGAGAAAAGACCAAGAGATGAAACTCCTAAAGAAAATGTAACTAAAAAATACCACAGTAAAAGGGAAAGTTAGGGAATTGGTTCGTTACGGGGAATGGATGAAAATTTCAGATGATTCGGTAGATTCTCATATTTTGGCGGAATTTGGCCTTCATGGGGTAAAGAAATTAGCCAAAACATTGGAAGGATTAATCCCAACGAATATGGAAGAGATTGAACAGGAGAGTTTCGAAGAGAAATGGCGCACGGTATGTGCATTATCAGCCTTTGAAGCTTCTGAGAACACTAAAAGCTGTGTTAGTGCAACTAAGTAAATGAAGAGAATCCAAGGCCACAGATGCTGAAAAGCTTCTTTCTCAGTGAGAGAAAGTTGCTCAATGCATTTGTTACAACCGGCTCTAAATTGCAACATGAATGAGAGCCAACACGGACCAGCAAATAGCAAAGGAAAAGAGTTTATTGAACAAAAACATAATTAAAGTATTCAAACAATCAGTAGTCAGTGTCAATGTAAGTCAGTACTGAAGAATGCATGACCGTGGACTGTAAAGTTATGTCTGAATTGAATGCGAACAGAATAAACAACAAAACAAAAGATCAAGCAACAAGTCCAGCTAGCGTGGTAACATCGTTCCACCCCGTCCTCTTCAGCGCTGCAGTCTTTATAGCTCTGCATAATGAGCCTCAGGTGGAAAGACACACCCACAATCACCCGAACACCTGTAAACCAAAACAAGAAAAACACAGGCCCAGCACTCACTGGGACATAACACAATTTTTAAGAGTTAAGCTCAAGTACATGAAAGGTGTTTCTTTCTCATGAAATGACATGTAATTTGCAATGCAGAAGGCAGATTTTCATGAGTTAGAGCTTTTTTGCAGAGAAAGTTATTTTAGAGCTTCAATGCTCAGAATCACTGTTTTGGAGCTTCTGAGAGCACTAAAAGCTGTGTTAGTGCAACTAAGCAAATGAAGAGAATCCAAGGCCACAAATGCTGAAAAGCTTCTTTCTCAATGAGAGAAAGTTGCTCAATGCAAATTTAAGAGAAAAACTCAAGTACAAGAAAGATGTTTCTTTCTCATGAAATGACATGTAATTTGCAATGCAGAAGGCAGATTTTCATGAGTTAGAGCTTTTTTGCAGACAAAGTTATTTTAGAGCTTCAATGCTCAGAATCACTGTTTTGGAGCTTCTGAGAGCACTAAAAGCTGTGTTAGTGCAACTAAGCAAATGAAGAGAATCCAAGGCCACAAATGCTGAAAAGCTTCTTTCTCAATGAGAGAAAGTTGCTCAATGCATTTGTTACAACCGACTCTAAATTGCAACATGAGCGAGAGCCAACACGGACCAGCAAATAGCAAAGGAAAAGAGTTTATTGAACAAAAACATAATTAAAGTATTCAAACAATCAGTAGTCAGTGTCAATGTAAGTCAGTACTGAAGAATGCATGACCGTGGACTGTAAAGTTATGTCTGAATTGGATGCGAACAGAATAAACAACAAAACAAAAGATCAAGCAACAAGTCCAGCTAAGCGTGGTAACATCGTTCCACCGTCCTCTTCAGCGCTGCAGTCTTTATAGCTCTGCATAATGAGCCTCAGGTGGAAAGACACACCCACAATCACCCGAACACCTGTAAACCAAAACAAGAAAAACACAGGCCCAGCACTCACTGGGACATAACACAATTTTTAAGAGTTAAGCTCAAGTACAAGAAAGATGTTTCTTTCTCATGAAATGACATGTAATTTGCAATGCAGAAGGCAGATTTTCATGAGTTAGAGCTTTTTTGCAGAGAAAGTTATTTTAGAGCTTCAATGCTCAAAATCACTGTTTTGGAGCTTCTGAGAGCACTAAAAGCTGTGTTAGTGCAACTAAGCAAATGAAGAGAATCCAAGGCCACAATGCTGAAAAGCTTCTTTCTCAGTGAGAGAAAGTTGCTCAATGCAAATTTAAGAGAAAAATTCAAGTACAAGAAAGATGTTTCTTTCTCATGAAATGACATGTAATTTGCAATGCAGAAGGCAGATTTTCATGAGTTAGAGCTTTTTTGCAGAGAAAGTTATTTTAGAACTTCAATGCTCAGAATCACTGTTTTGGAGCTTCTGAGAGCACTAAAAGCTGTGTTAGTGCAACTAAGCAAATGAAGAGAATCCAAGGCCACAAATGCTGAAAAGCTTCTTTCTCAATGAGAGAAAGTTGCTCAATGCATTTGTTACAACCGGCTCTAAATTGCAACATGAATGAGAGCCAACACGGACCAGCAAATAGCAAAGGAAAAGAGTTTATTGAACAAAAACATAATTAAAGTATTCAAACAATCAGTAGTCAGTGTCAATGTAAGTCAGTACTGAAGAATGCATGACCGTGGACT
>NC_081169.1:8006436-8143936 GCF_012432095.1 Onychostoma macrolepis
TATGGAGTTACCATCTCTAACTGGGTCACCTGACCCTGGCTTAGAGTGAGAATGCGTTGAGTACCTGGAGTAAACCCATTCATCTCACTGGCAGTTGCACCCCTAATAGTATGAGACCTCAGTGCTGCCCTCTTTTCTCATGGGCGCTCAATTGCTCAAGTGGTTGGCTAAACAAATTGCTGTTTACACCTGGTATCAACATTAATCTCAAATATGTCTACAGAAAGCTGTGAAAACACTAACCTGGTAATACCAAACTCTGCTACTTCGCTTTGCTTCGTAGACAGAGTCTGGAAGGGCATAATTGACAAGTGTTTACTTTCTCGTGGGCGGGCACTTGCCTGAAGTTTAAAATCATTGGTGTACCCGTAAGCCAATCGCATAACGGTTGGTTATGACGTATGTTATTCGCCGGCTCAGCCGCCTCGAACTTCCGCTGTAAACACAGGTATGCGGCGAAAACAAAACCATCGAGCGAAATACTGTAATGAAGATGGCTGTGAACGACTTTTGCAGATTATGTCAAGTAAATCTACGCATCCACAATTATCGCCTTGCCGAACTTTGGCCTCCCCAGTTTCTCGCTGACGATCGGTAACAGTTGATAATTTAAACTTTTCCCAAAACCTGTTGGGAGTAGGGCCACAACATCACCTCCATTTAAAATGTGAACCAAACACTCTTCTTGTTCGGGCTTCAGTTGGCAAATGGTGGGAATATTCTCCACAACAGAGCGAATAGCATACCGTGTCTCCATGGCCACTGTCGTTGATTTCCTTAACCTAAACTACAATCTTAAATTCGGCGCTTAGCGTCTACGTCACGGCTCTCAGCCCGCCCTCTGTTCGTTGGTTGGCCTGGCTGCTGCGGAGCCGGAGATAAACTGGGAGATGGTTTGCTATATCAGACTGAGTACAGAAGCGAAATGAAATTGAGCGGAAGTACGAAGTCTGACGTAGTCAGGCTATGAAAACACAGGAAATCACAGAAATCTGAGACTAGATTTCATTGTTTGTTGAAGGCAAGGGTCTCTGGTATTTTGCATAGGCCAACATATGTACAAGCATATCAAATATGTTTTTTCTTCTTTTTTTTTCATTTACTGTATATTCAGAAGGTTTTTGTTTTTTTTACTTAGCAAGGTGGTTTTCAAATTTAATGATTTAATGAGCCCCATGGGGTCACAAATAGGAACTAGGAGCTCCAGATTTGAGATATTGTTTTTAATATTTTTGCAGGTGTAAAAAAAAAAAAAATTGTTAATTTAAGATAATATTTAAATAGATATTGTTCCCTTTCAGTCGGTCACTCCGAGTCACGTCGGGTGACCGACGAATTGGGATCTCGCTTAGAGAGACCAATCCACTTCGAGTGTAACTAAACGAGCCAATGCACATTGGCATGCGATTATTGCATCCAGCTGCCGCTGATCACAGCGTGAGTATAAGTAGGCAGCAGGTGCAGCGCATATTCAGCTTTTCGCTTCGGAGCCGAGCGGTTACATCGTTCTGCTCCTGACTTCTGCTGACGAGTGAATTCAACGAGTTGAGCACACTCTTTGGAAGACTCTCGTGCTGGTGGTACGGCGCTACAGCGGCGGTGGTCCTTCCTGTGTCGAGTGGATTGCACACATCAGGTTGCACTAACCCCTGTTTGTGTTGCAGGCGACCATCTCCCCTGTGTGCTTCAGCACGCTAAAAGATCTTTTTCCCTAAAAGAGCATTCACAGGTGCGTCTTTTTAATGATGACGTTGCATCTGGCAAACTTGACGTTACGTCTTTGTAAAGACGAGTTGGGTCTTGCTACAGACATCGTGTCACCCGTGCGTTTCTGGATGCGGTCATCTTCTAATTGGGAAGGTGATCATCTCGGAGTTGCGGGCCAGGCTCCGTTACCTTGACAAAGGGGCGGAGCCCTGTTGCCTCTGCCTCGATCTGGTTCTCGTTCTGGCTGCAGACAGGCGAGGACTACTTCAGGCAGTGGCACAGGTGGTCTGAGGATTACAGTGGTGGCAAACCCTCCAGGAAACCAACCCTCGAGGGACCATCGCTCTTCTTGCGCTCCGAAACCAGTGAGCTGCCAATGGAACGTGCTGGCTGAGCGTACCAGCAGTATCCTTGGCGCTCCTTCCGACGATCGAGGTTGGACTACTGGTTCTCGGGGTAGCTTGTGCTGGTTCTCAGCACCCTGCCCCGGTGCCTCTCTTCCCGGAGGTGCATGGGGAGCTTACCAGGTTGTGGATGGCAACTTTTACTGCCAGAAACCGACCTGTTAGATCCTCCTCCCTCACCACCCTCGATGGTGGTGCAGCTAGGGGGTATACGGGGGTCCCCCCGGTGGAGCGGTTGGTTGCGATGCAGTTGTGTCCTAATACCGCCTCCTCTTCCGGGCCTGTAGGTATTCATCTGGTCTGTCCGGCAATGCTTATGTGGCCTGTGGAGAAGCTGCCTCCACCTTACGCTACGGCATTACTGCAGGTTCTTCAGGCTAAAAGCACTGAGGGACATGCACGAGGGTGGTCACAATCCGGAAGTTCTGAAAGAGCTTTGTACCGCTACTGACCTCGCACTACGAGCGATGAAGGTCACTGTGCGGTCTCTGGGTCATGCGATGTCCACACTTGTGGTCCAGGAGCACCACCTCTGACTGTGTCTGGTTGACATAGGGACATGTGTCTGGTTCCTCAAGGTACCTGTGTCCCAGACTGGCCTCTTCGGCGACACAGTCGAGAACGTGGCCCAACAGTTCTCGGCTGCACAGGAGCAGACTGAGGCGATCCAACATGTCCTGCCCCGGCGGGCAGCTGCTGCCTTCACCCGTCTGCCGCATCCGCAGCAGCCTCCAGAAGCGGCGCCGTGGAGCCGGGCGTAGGCAGGCTGCCCTGGACCCCGTCAAACCTGGCGATGCTCTGAAGAGCAAGAGGCCAGGGATGGGCGACCCAGAGAGAGAGGGAACTGCTTCGGAAAAAAGGTGGATGCACCTCTCCCTCCCCCGGAGGAGGGCCGGGTGGAGAAATCTTTTGTTTCAAAAAAAAAAAAAGACAAACCTCGACAAGAGGCGGTTGTCTCTGTCTCTGGGTCCCACAAGGGCATGGAGAGTCATGGACGGACCAACACCGTACCACACTCATCCCCCTCTCTCACCAGTGAGCAGCTGTGGGCGGTTCGAGAGTGCGACCAATCGTACTACTCATGCACCCTCTGCCAGAACGCAGGTTGGTGTTGCACACACACTGACCCTGCTTCAACCGGCAACGAGACGCCCGAGCCGGGTCCCTGTGTTCCCCTCTCTGCCCCACCGTGGGTACGTTGGTGGCTCCATCGGTGCCACTTGTGCGGTTCCTGGCTAGCACTTCCCAGTCCGTCTCATTGGCTCCGTCAGACCATCAGACTTGGCTATGCGAATCAGTTCGCACGGCGTCCTCCCAAGTTCAGGGGCGTCCACTTCACTTCAGTGAAGGCGGCAGATGCTCCTGTCTTGCGTGCAGAGATCGCAGTCCTACTGGCGAAGGATGCGATAGAGCCGGCCCTCCAGCCAATATGAGGACGGGGTTTTACAGCCCTTACCTCATTGTACCCAAGAAGGCGGTGGGTTGAGATCAATCTTGGATCTGCGCGTCTTGAACGGGGCCCTTCACAAACTTCCATTCAAGATGCTCATGCAGAAACGCATCTTCGGGTGTGTCCGTCCCAGAGATTGGTTTGCAGCGATCGACCTGAAGGACACGTACTTCCATGTGTCGATCCTTTCGTGCCACAGGCCATTCCTGCGGTTTGCGTTCGAGGGACAGGCATATCAGTACAAGGTCCTGCCCTTCGGGCTGTCCCTGTCGCCCAGTGTCTTCACGAAGTTACGGAGGCAGCCCTTGTTCCCCTGAGAGAACAGGGCGTTCACATTCTCAACTATCTCGACGACTGGCTCATACTGGCTCAGTCTCAGTTGTGCAAACACAGGGACTTGGTGCTTTGACATCTCAGCCAGTTGGGCCTTTGGGTCAACTGGGAAAAGAGCAAACTCTCCTGACGCAGAGGATCTCTTTTCTCGGTATGGAGTTGGATTTGGTCGATCAGACAGCACGCCTCACGCAGGAACGTGCTCAGTCGGTGTTGAACTGTTCGAATACGTTCAAAAGCAGGACAGTGGTCGCACTGAAACTATTTCAGAGGCTCCTGGGGCATATGGCAGCTGCTGCCTTCTCCCGCCTGCCGCATCCGCAGCAGCCTCCAGAAGCGGCGCCGTGGAGCCGGGCGTGGGCAGGCTGCCCTGGACCCCGTCAAACCTGGCGATGCTCTGAAGAGCAAGAGGCCAGGGATGGGCGACCCAGAGAGAGGAAACTGCTTCGGAAAAAGGTGGATGCACCTCTCCCTCCCGGAGGAGGGCCGGGTGGAGAAATCTTTGTTTCAAAAAAAAAAAAAGACAAACCTCGACAAGAGGCGGTTGTCTCTGTCTCTGGGTCCCACAAGGGCATGGAGAGTCATGGACGGACCAACAGCGTACCACACTCATCCCCCTCTCTCACCAGTGAGCAGCTGTGGGCGGTTCGAGAGTGCGACCAATCGTACTACTCATGCACCCTCTGCCAGAACGCAGGTTGGTGTTGCACACACTGACCCTGCTTCAACCGGCAACGAGACGCCCGAGCCGGGTCCCTGTGTTCCCCTCTCTGCCCCACCGTGCGTTGGTGGCTCCATCGGTGCCACTTGTGCGGTTCCTGGCTAGCACTTCCCAGTCCGTCTCATTGGCTCCGTCAGACCATCAGACTTGGCTATGCGAATCAGTTCGCACGGCGTCCTCCCAAGTTCAGGGGCGTCCACTTCACTTCAGTGAAGGCGGCAGATGCTCCTGTCTTGCGTGCAGAGATCGCAGTCCTACTGGCGAAGGATGCGATAGAGCCGGCCCCTCCAGCCAATATGAGGACGGGGTTTTACAGCCCTTACCTCATTGTACCCAAGAAGGCGGTGGGTTGAGATCAATCTTGGATCTGCGCGTCTTGAACGGGGCCCTTCACAAACTTCCATTCAAGATGCTCATGCAGAAACGCATCTTCGGGTGTGTCCGTCCCAGAGATTGGTTTGCAGCGATCGACCTGAAGGACACGTACTTCCATGTGTCGATCCTTTCGTGCCACAGGCCATTCCTGCGGTTTGCGTTCGAGGGACAGGCATATCAGTACAAGGTCCTGCCCTTCGGGCTGTCCCTGTCGCCCAGTGTCTTCACGAAAGTTACGGAGGCAGCCCTTGTTCCCCTGAGAGAACAGGGCGTTCACATTCTCAACTATCTCGACGACTGGCTCATACTGGCTCAGTCTCAGTTGTGCAAACACAGGGACTTGGTGCTTTGACATCTCAGCCAGTTGGGCCTTTGGGTCAACTGGGAAAAGAGCAAACTCTCCCTGACGCAGAGGATCTCTTTTCTCGGTATGGAGTTGGATTTGGTCGATCAGACAGCACGCCTCACGCAGGAACGTGCTCAGTCGGTGTTGAACTGTTCGAATACGTTCAAAAGCAGGACAGTGGTCGCACTGAAACTATTTCAGAGGCTCCTGGGGCATATGGCAGCTGCAGCGGCAGTCAGGCCGCTAGGGCTGCTTCATGTGAGACCGCTTCAACACTGGCTCCATGGCCGAGTCCCAATGTCGATGTGGCAATGCAGCACTCACCGGGTCCGAGTCACACCGGCTTGCCGCCAAACCTTCACCCCGTGGTCAGACCTCTCGTTTTTATAGGCAGGAGTGCCCTGGAACAGGTCTCCAGGCATGCTGTGGTTTACACGGATGCCTCCACCACCGGCTGAGGGGCCACATTCGACGGGCTTGCAGTATCGGGGGTTTTGACGGGCCCCCAACTGCACTGGCGCCTGCCACCTTCTCCTCTGGAGTCAGAAGCATCTGAGGTCGCTTCGTGCCATTCACATTCCGGGCTTGCTCAACCGGGCAGCCGACGAGCTGTCACAAGCTGTGCTCCCTGGAGAGTGGAGACTCCTTCCCCAGATGGTCCAGCTGATTTGGAGACGTTTCGGATTCGCTCAGGTAGACCTGTTTGCTTCACTAGAGACCTCTCATTGCCAATTGTTTTACTCCCTGACCGAGGGAACACTCGGCACGGACGCACTGGCACACAGCTGGCACACAGCTGGCCGCGGGACCTTCGCAAGTATGCGTTTCCCCCAGTGAGCCTTCTCTGAGGAAGGACTCAGAGACGGGGCACCTTATGGCACCCGCGTCCAGACCTCTGAAACTTCATGTCTGGTCCCTGGACGGGACGCAGAGGTTCTAGGTGACCTATCCCAGGAGGTAGTTGACACCATCACTTCAGTGAGAGCGCTGTCTACAAGACATGCTTACGCCTTGAAGTGGAACTTGTTGATCGAATGGTGTTCTTCTCACCAAGAAGCCCTCCGGAAGTGCCAGATCAGAGTCGTGCTGTCCTTCTTGCAGCAAGGGTTAGAGCGAAGGCTGTCTCCCTCCACCCTTAACTCTTCCGAGTCGCCGATCACGCCGGCGTGATCAAGACACATGACCAGTTTAAGACGTTGAAGCATAAAAACAAAGTCACGTTGAGCGCTGCCGTCCACTTCTATCGAAAGTGCTGGCTTGAAACTCTATACTACTTTTTGTTTTGTGTTGATAGACCAAGTAAAAACGGAGATATGATCATTTAAACTTTATATAAAAAAATATTGAAAATATTGACGCGTTCGTAAAAGAACGCAAGATGGGATGCGACAGGCGTTGCATTTATTCTAATAACTTCGTCGGTTTTTGTCATAAAACAAAACGGAGAAAAATGTGCGAATCTGCTGACTCTGCTCTTCAGACTGCACATTTCAGGGAGTGGAGGAGGAGCCAACTGAGCAAAGAAGCGAAATTGAAAGGCGCCGGCGGGAGATTGATGGAGTAGACGGAGAGACACACACATATTAGAGAGAGAGATATTATTGCTAGTTTTTGGAAGAGTTTGAGTAGATTTTGAGAATAGTTTAGGAGTAGTTTAGATAGTTTAGGTAGTTTTTGTCATGGAAATGCAAGGCCTGTGATGTAGCCCTCTGTCTCATTGTTGACAGAAACTGTTTTGAGGAGTGGCACAGAAAAAAAACAACAACACACTTTTTGTTGATATTTGTTGTAAATAGTTGTATGTATAGTTTGACTTTGTGTTCATTTGACCTTTTGTATGGTATATTTGCACTTTTTAGGAACCCCTCTTACTCAAGGAGTGAAAGTCCTGTAATGTAGCTGTCTGTGTAATTGTACATGAAGTGTTTTGTAGAGTTTATAAGCAAAAAAGAAAAGAAAAAACGCCTATTGCCACACCTGTTTTTTTGCTGTATATAGTTAGATTTTATCTCAATTTTACCTTTTTATGTTGTATTTGCACTATTTGGGAACCCTAATATTCTGGGAATGCAAGGCCTTAAATATAGCTCTCTGTATAATTTTGTGCATGAACTGTTTTAAAAGTGGCAAAGCTAAAAGAAAAAAAAAGCCTATGGCTACACCTGCGTTTTTTAAAATCATATTTTTTGTATATAGCTTGATTATATCTGAATTGTACCTGTATATGGTGACACTTACAACTTGTGTTTACATTTTAAACCTTTTAAAATGCTTCATTGAGCATGTTTGTGTTTTGTAGTAAAAACTATAATTTTTCTATTCGGATTTTGTATTTTTGTGTGATTTTGGGTCCAGTATCTTGATACAGTACATCAAAGTGAAAAACTAATTGTTTGTTCATATAGGTGATGTTGTGCTGAAAAAATGATACCAAACATTGGTATGGTATAAATTTGTTTATGTAGCAAAATAAAAATAAAAAGTACTCAAAAACGGCCAAAATAGCCCAAGACCAAGAGTTAAAGTCTATGTGGCTGCGATTGCTGCCAACCACGACCCCGTGGAAGGGAAGTCGGTGGGGAAGCATGACTTGGTCATCAGGTTCCTTAGGGGGGCGAGAAGGTTAAATCCCCCACAGCCTCCCTCTATACCCTCTTGGGACCTGTCTCTAGTGCTCAGAGCACTACAGTAGGGCCCATTTGAGCCTTTGCAGACAGTCAAGCTGAAATTTCTTTCAATGAAGACTCTGCTCCTGCTTGCATTGGCCTCCATCAAGAGGGTAGGGGACCTGCACGCATTTTCGGTCAACGATTTGTGCCTAGAGTTTGGGCCGGCTGACTCCCAGGTAATCCTGAGGCCCCGGCCTGGCTATGTGCCCAAGGTTCCCACTACTCACTTCAGGGACCAGGTGGTAAGCCTGCAAGCGCTGCCCTCGGAGGAGGCAAACCCAGCCCTAGCTTTGCTTTGTCCCATCCGGGCATTGAGATGCTACGTTGACAGGACGCAAAGCTTCAGGACCTCAGACCAGCTCTTTGTTTGTCACGGAGGCCGGCAGAAGGGGAATGCCATCTCTAAGCAGAGGATGGCCCACTGGATAGTGGATGCCATCACCCTGGTTTATCAGGCACAGGGTGTGCCCTGCCCGTTCAGGTTGAGAGTTCACTCTACTAGAAGCGTTGCATCCTTCTGGGCGCTGGCTCATGGCGCCTCGCTGGCAGATATTGTAGAGCTGCGGGCTGGAACCGGTTTTCTCCTGTGTTCTCACCTCAAACGGGTAGAAGCACTGAGAGGCTCCGGTTTCGGTCGGCTTGCTAAAACTGCTCCAGAGAGTCCATACAGTAGACCCTGTCGAGCTCCTCCGTCCCCTCTGTAGCCAGATGTGGCGGAGCATCTGGCGCCAGGCCCTCACTCGATGAATCCGTGAGAACCGGTCGAGGGCTGGGTTCCATATGTAGAGACCTAATTGGATCCCATATGTGTAAGTCCACGGTATAGCCTCAGAGCCCGTGTTTCCCCGGCAGACTTCCTGCCATTGCCCAAGAGGCTACAATCACCTCTGATCTTCCATATTCACCTAAACGGTTGTTATATGTGTAAGTGCTTCTGAACCTCCTTCGGGAAGGATGGGCTTCCGCAGTGTTCCTGTTCCAAGTGGAACGGGTACGTTTTCCCAGTGTTATCCAGTCTTACTGAATGGGTAGTGCCATAGCAACAGTAACTGCTCTTCTTGTGGTGAGCCCTGACCTACGCCAAAAAGTAGGGGCGCAGGAGGCTTCCACAGGACACTGGAAGGGGCAGTATCCGTGGCCCTTTGGTAGGGATCCCAATTAGTCGGTCACCCGACGTGACTCAGAGTGACCGACTGAAAGGGAACGTCTCGGTTACGTATGTAACCCTCGTTCCCTGAAGGAGGGAACGGAGACATCATGTCCCGTCGCTACGGCTGCTGTACCACCGCTGAGCGGCCGGGTCACCGGCTCGGCTCCTCAGCGAAAACCTGAATATGCGCTGCACCTGCTGCCTACTTAAACTCACGCAGTGATCAGCGGCAGCTGGATACAATAATCGCATGCCAATGTGCATTGGCTCATTTAGTTACACTCGAAGTGGATTGGTCTCTCTAAGCGAGATCCCAATTCGTTGGTCACCCGACGTGACGTCTCCATTCCCTCCTTCAGGGAAGGAGGGTTACATACGTAACCGAGACGATTTTACTGCACTGATGAGAATAAAATTCCTACTGAATCAAGCTGGATAATGACACTAACTTTGCAAAATCAACTTTCTTAATTTATGAACTATATATTTACGACACTATTATTGAACTGAACCTGAAACAACTCTGAACTAAACTTAGTTGAATAATGACACTATTATCTTTCATGGAGCTGCTTTAGAGCTGAAATTGAATTTGTTTCATAATTTAGTTTTTTGAATTTGTTTCATAATGGTATTTACCTGTTTATTAATATGAGGCTGCTTTAAACAATATTTATTGGGTAACACTTCATAATAACTGCACGCTATGAATCATTAGGTAAGCATTAGTAAATAGTCAGTTCATCCTTTATAAAGCATTGTTCCAACATTAATAGTCATTAGTAAGCAGTTTATAAATACAGCTATAAATGCCTTGTTCTTGATTTATAAGCATATCTATTACAAAGGAGATTTAAAGGCTCAGTTATCTTCCTAACAGAAAAAAAATAAACAAACACAACACAGAGGGATACAGAACTCAGAAATATTTATTTCTAGATGAAAAAAAAAATTAAACTGTCCAACTGTACACTTTATTTTTTCTTTTAGTTGTACAGTTGTACAGTTTCCTTTTGCATCATGAAAAAATATTTCTGTGTTCTGTATCCCTCTGTGTTGTGTTTGTTTAACTTGTCTGTTTGGAAGATAAATGAGCCTTTGTAAATGCTTTACGAGGTATGAATAGTCCTCACTTTAGATGAGCTCACAAAAATAGATGGCTGGCAACTACTAAATGTTTTATAACTACCTGACTTAATCATGAATTACAGCAGGAATATGTGTTAATAAAGCATTTATTAACACACTGAGCAACTATTATCATGTGTCTAAATAATAAGATTCATAAATGTACATTTAAATAGTTTATTAATCATTTACTTACACTTTCTAAATGATATTATGAACCACTGACAACTCCTAAATAACTGGTTTGTAAATAACGTAATAATTTAGAAATTATAAACCGATCATTAATAAAGTATGAAAATACAATTATTAAACATTATAGATATGCTCAAGAACAAAACATTTATAGCTGTATTTATAAACTGCTTACTAATGCCTATTAATGTTGGAACAATGCTTTATAAATGATGAATTGACTATTTACTAATGATTAACTAATGATTCATAGTGTGCAATTATTATAAAGTGTTACCCATCTTTATATCACTTTATCTTACACAGTCCAAATGGGTCTTTATACATGAAAATATAGAGCTGACTTTGTATTTTAGGAAGAAGTTACCCTCCAAAGATATCCTACTATTTGTGGGACCCATTCATCACCCATTCATCAAAACACAATAGCACCACATTTGTTAGGTATGTAAACAGGTCCATAGACTGTTCTTTTAGCTTCTGAACAGTCTAGTTCTGAAGAATTCCAGTTTTCTCTTCAGACCTTCATGTGGTAAAATACAGTCAAACAAAAGCCCACTTTTAACTATATCTCTTCAAATACTCTAAGTGGTTTCCAGGTAATCATCTTCCTTTTGAATTTACTGCATTGTTGTGTCCTTGGCCGAGCACAGAATCTCTAGGATTGATTTTGCTCTATCCATCTGGGTCTCTAAGTTGATGAGTTGTGACTTTATCTGTAAAAGGGCAGGGTACGTGTAACATTACCGGCAACAAGGTCAGACCCCCAAGTTTAGAGGGGAACTTTCTCATCATCCATCATATCTACACTCTGGTGCCGCTAACTGATGGGCCCATTTTCTTTGCGGCTGTCATGCTCATTTGTAATAAGCCCGGAAGAAGGACAGAGGAGAGGTAGCGGAGACAAAAAGGGAGCGTGTAAGCAGGCCGCTTATGGAGGAGAGAGAATACCAGGGCTGACAGTTTTGGGAAAAGAGAGGTCAGTGTGTGCTAGTCTCCATTGCAGCTATCACCTTGAATCAACTGTGCAGCTGATTAGGGGACTTATCCATCTCTAAGCAAAAATACATGTTGCTGTTTAGTAAGAGCTGAAATCAAAACATTTAGCCAGGGGCACCTGCAGAATTCTCATCCATGGTTCACTTATATAAAAAAAGAAATTTTAATTATAGGTCGCTGGAGCTATTTGTTTACATAAAGCCATTGTAATTAAAACTCTGTTACACTGTAAACTGCACAGTTATTAACTAAACAGTTCCCAGTTTCTCTGAACAGTTTTATTACCTCATCAGCTTTTTGAATCAATGACAGTTTTGTTGAAACCTGCCGAATGGCAGTCCCACCTACCAGCTGGAATAGGTACTGTTCAGCAGTAGGCTAAATAAATACTGGCCACATAAAACGTGTTTTTCAATCCATAGACTTTATCAGGTTAGACGCCATACTGAATTTAATACAGATGAAAACAAGGCTGTGAGGGATAGACTTACAGTCTTTACAATAGCACACAATGTATAAAGGTCCTAGATCACATAATATTCACAACTCGCACCTTTAAACTACACTGCTTTTTTAGAGTTTTTAGTCTACTCAACTTTTCTTGTTTTTGTTTTTTTTTTCTCGAAAGACTGTATGTTGAACAACTGACCAACAGTATGTTGTATGTATGACCACCAGTGAAATGCTATTCAGCACGGACAGATGAACTAGTAGACTGAATGTAAATATTATCTTTTTTTTTTTTTCTTAATGAATCATTTGCATGAATTTGCAAAGAAAAAAAATAAAGAACGACTTTATTCAACAATTCTTATTTGTGCACAAAACGTATTTTTGTAGCTTCATAAAATTAAGGTTGAACCACTGATGCCACATGGACTATTTTAACAATGTCCTTACTACGTTTCTGTGCCTTGATTGTGGTAGTACCCTTGCTGTCTATGGAGGTTCAGAGAGCTCTCGCATTTCATCAAAAATATCTTAATTTGTGTTCCGAAGATGAACGAAGGTCTTACGGGTTTGGAACGGCATGAGGGTGAGTAATTAATGACAGAATTTTCATTTATGGGTGAACTATCAATTTAAACTGTGAGTTTCAACTAATTGGATGAGAGAATGACTCAGTGACTCATACGATGATTCAAAGACAGTCATACCTTGCCTGAATAAATGGCCACATCAGAGCATGCATACTTCTCTACTATATAGTAGGTGAAAACAGTATGTCAAAAGAGTAGTACCGTATTGACCTGAATATAAGACAACCCTGTTTATAATACGACCACCCTTTTTCAAGATGCACCTTTTGGAAAAGGCTTTTTGAAAACCAAATATTGTGTTTTATTAAGATTTTTTTCTTAAATTATTTTCTTATTGCATATTTTTTTTTCCTATTTTAATTTTTGTTTTGAATGTATGGTAAATACTGGTAAAAAGTACCAACAATCACATTTAAAATATACACTTTTTGATATACCATAAAAATAACAGGTAGCCAATCTGAGTTATATAACATTTCGGCTATCCATCTCGTAGTAGCCTAGCAACATTTCATTATCAGTAGAAGTGAAATCTTATTGTAGTCTTCAAATCTAGGTAGGCTACTGTCTTACATTTTAAAATCACTTACAGAGGAAGTTTGTTCCCATCAGGCTAACATGAGAGTCACGACTCATGCCACTGTAAGCTTTTGTTTTTCTTGTGTTTTCACTCGCAATCTTCTAACATTATTAGAACACACATTACATTACGTATTTCATGGCACACTCGTTTTATGTGTATTTGGCCCCACCTATTGTTGTGGGTGTATTATTGACATGTCAAAGTCTAGGCCCTGAATATAAGATGATCGCTGTTTTTCTAAGAAAAAAAACATTGTTTAATATTCAGGTCAATACGGTATGTCTGAATTTACAGTATTTACATAACAGTAGTTGAAAAGTACCCAGATTACCTGCTGCTTCTGGCGAGATTCTGAAGTACACATCCAATGGACACTTTGCTACTCAAAAAGGCCATCAGAGAAAATTTGTGAATGGCAGTGAAGTGATGCAGCTAACACTGATAGGTCACATGAAAATTATAACATTACATATCATTCATACTACACACAAGTCTACAAGTCTAGATGCAGTCAATGTGTTTGAACGAATCACTTAAGTAAATAATTTAACTCACTGTAAATTGATTAGTTCCAAGTGTTGTCTAATTAATAGTTTGAGTGAATGATTCAATGACTCAATTATTTAGACAGTCACTTGATTTTAATTCCTAAATGAATCAGTGTATTTAAACAAATCAGTTGAATTTCGTTCACAACATTCCAACATTCCATCTGTTTGTTTTTTTTTTTGCTGTTCAATAATGGAATTCTACATTCAGATTGGAATATCTAACATCCTTCCTTATTATAACTTATTGTAATTTTTGGACAGTTTTGCCTTCACATCTGAACCATTTAACTGATCTATATAACATTCTTTATTTTGTTAAAAGGATTGTGCAAATCTTAAATAGGAACTGAAGTTTTAAGCTTCAAAAGGGACGAAAAGCACCATAAAAGTATCCTAAATGTACAAAGTGTTCTAAAATGATGATAAACCCCAAACTAAGGCATTATTCATTTAAAATCTTGACAGATATTGAATAAATAATTAGTTTGACTCTGATATTTTCTATAAATCAGCTGATCCTGAAGGGGAGGGGAAGATTACCAGTAAATAAGGAAACCATTTTCTAAGAAAAATCATATAAGACTCAGAATATACAGTAACATATGATAGGACCACTTTCAGTATACGCTATGGTGCTTTTGCGTCTTTTTTGAAGCTTTAAAGCCATCATTAATTACAATTGCTTGTAAAATAGCAAATAATATATTATTCAAAACAATTAATGTTACAGGTTTGTAACAGGGAGAATAAATTGCAGCAGTTTTTATTTTTGGGTGAACTATCCCTTTAAATCATATCACTACATCTGTGGAGGTGCTTCATTGAAAAGAGTGATGGAGGAGGTCAGACAGTGGCCTGGAATGGAATAATGTTGCCCGGGTTTTAGGTTACACACTACCCGGCAGTGGTTCTCTTCTGAGAGGTCATTTGAATGTAATATTAACATCTAAAGATACAAGAGTCATTTATCTTCTGGGCCTTATAATGTAGAGTGAGGACAAGAATAAATAAAGAAAAATCTATGGAGGAATATCTTCTGGAAGAGCACATGCTGAGGGCTGAAATTAGTATTGACTAACAATTCAGCTCAACGCTGTCTATTGTCTAGGAACAAAAGTTATTTTAAAGCACTTGTCTGGGGCTGTTGTGGAATAGAACCCCAGATAACTGCTGAGGTTTGAGAGTTAAGCTTAAAGCAAAACAACAGTGGTGCTGAATTTTGTTAAGTCAGTAACCCTTTGTCTAGAGGGCATATCTGTCTGTGTCTGTAAAGCAATACTTCTTTTAGAATGGATGCTGTTTGTGAATGTGCTGATTTATATATATATATATATATATATATACTGTATATGTGTGTATGTATGTTTGTGTGTCGCGGAAGCTTATCTAATGTCATATATTTCTCCATATTAGAGCCTCCTGCCTTCTTAAAATCTGGAAACCATTGGGAATTTTTGACAGTTTGAGCTGCAAAATAATAATTGCCAGATGCAATTAAATCTACCTGTGGTAACAGAACAATTATCACCAACGAAAGACATATGCATGCCTGTTATCAATGACATATCCCATAGAAAATATCAAATTTTCTGATTTGTGTGGAAGTGAGGTAGTCGTGGCCTAATGGTTAGAGAGTCAGACTCGTAACCCAAAGGTTGTGGGTTTGAGTCTCAGGTGTGTGTGTGTGTGTGTGTGTGTGTACTAAGTACGTACGTACTTAGGATGGGTTAAATGCAGAGCGCTAATTCTGAGTATGGGTTACCATACTTCGCCACATGTCAAAAAAACAAAAAAAAACAAATTATGATCTCTCTTAGGTCTTAAATATTTCTTCTAGACATGCAGCAATAGACAAAATTATAAAAATTTCTGACAATTTTTAATAAGAAGAAAGTCATATGGACTTGGGACAATATAAATATTAGTAAATAGTGCATTATTTTTAATTCTGCAAGGAATTATTTACCTAAAAATTATCCTTTATTTTCACCTAAAAATGAAAATTATGTCATTGTTTACTCATGATGATACAAACCTGTATGACTTTCTGTTTTCTGCAGAATACAAAAGAAGATTTGTTGAAGATTGTTTCTACCCCCGCCCCCAATGAGAAATGCTCAAAAAATTAATGAATACTTTATAAGTGAAAACAAGAAACTTTACGATCCTTTTTTTAATATACAAATACTTCCTTTGAAATAAATAAATATATTTTAAACAATATTTTCAATAATAATAATAATATATGTGTGTACCCAGTTGTACTACTTTTTTTAGGGGGGGGGGGGGTGAAAAATATTGATATTCACTTGATGGTCGTACCGCATGACATAGGTTTTTAAAACGTGAATCTGTTTAAAACTAGATTTTTAAAAGATTTCTCCCTTTTTTCAAATTTCTATGTTTTGTGGAACACAAAATAAGTTATTTTGGAGAATGTTTCCACTGTTTTTGCCCAGAAAAAAAAAAAAAATGGGGTCCATAAACAATATTAACTTTTTTAACATTGAGAAATACATGAGAGTAAGTAAATAATGCCAGAATTAAATTTTTAGGTGAATTATCCATTTAACATTTGGTACAGTGACAAATCTAAGTACTGAATGCTTTAGTCTTGATCACCCCATCTTCAGCAGACAGTTCATCTACTGTCATTTAATCAGAAAGAACAAACAGGTCCGCTTCAGACCAGGCTGCACAGACACTCACACATATGCTCCTGATGAGATTAGATTCTTCAGCCTCTGAAGACGACTTGAGTTTCATATTTATTTATCAATCATTCATGAGGTCACTGAGATTACACCAAGGTCAGAGTCACTGCCTGGCTGTGGAGCGCTTCCATTAACACTCCCTGCTCTGACACACTCTATTCTGAAGTCTATTTCTTACAGTCTGTGTGTCCATGCATGCACTCGAGACATCAGCAATAACTCAGACTTAGTACGTGAAGAGTTTCAATCTTGCTGTAAGCGCCATGGCGTCTTATTAATATTTGGGTCAGTTTCTTTTGGAGGGCAGGAAGTCAAAAATATCATATGATAGACATAGAATAAATGTTTTTTTGTTTGTTTGTTTTCTTGTTCTAAACATATAAAAGTTTTCTCGAAGAAAACATGAAACAGGAAGTAATATCACAGAGAGCATCTCTGCAGACTCATCAAAATTAAATACTGAAATATCACATTATGTTAGTTCAAGTTCGAAATGTCATGTGGTGCAATTCTGCAAAAACTTCATGATATTTATCAATTAATACTTCATAGGCTTTTCAAATAAATAAATAAAATATATACATACATACATAAAATAGATTTTTAAAACATGTTTCATTACTGTGGACACTGTTATACATCATTGACCAAATTATCAATGTCATGAGTTTGGTGATCTGTTTTCCTGTTTATTGACACACACACACACACACACACAAAAGTGTATATATATATATATTTTTTTCTTTTCTTTAAATTTCACCAGAAAAACGCTGTAATAGACTTTACATTGCCAAATTTTTCAGTCAGAATTACTTTTATAATAAACTACAGTAATTATCAAGTTATCATTTAAGGACCTACTGACAGGGTGCATGATTCAAATTAGTGAAATGTGTTAACTGTGTTAAACTTAGCACCATTTTTAATTAATCTAAAATGTTTGACTGTTAAATCTGTCAGACCTTATTTTTATATATTCATGCATTCTCATATTCTGTAGTTTTGATTGTCAGGTAAATGTCATTTAGTGGTTGAGGCAGTGCCTGCATCTGAACACAGGTTTATGGCTGATATTTGTTTTGCTGCAATCTGCTACAGAAGTGCTGTTTGTAAAGAACCCACAGAGAGAGAATTTGTGGATTGTTTGCAATCACAAAATCCACTATCAAAAGCAGGTATATCAGACATTTATAGCAAGCAAAAGTTTGCTTTCAACAAAGCAAAGTTTGCTGCTGAATCCACATGTACCTTTTTGTGTGTATGTGTGTGTGTGTGTGTGTGTGTGTGTCTGTGTCTGTGTGTGTTCGAATAAAGACTCAATTAAGTTTCATAAAAAAAGAAAGAAAATGCTATGTAAAGTTTATTTATTTATTTTTGTTTTTAAAGAAATACTACATTCCTCAAGAGTTTATTGTAAAATGTTTTGTAATGTAAATCTAATGTACACTGTTGAGTGTAAGATTTCAGACATGAAAAAAAAAAATAATTCAAGAACCATAATCATAACAGTTAATTTTAACTGCTTAGTAAATGAATGAATGAATGAATGATGGAAACAGCAATGAACAAAAAATTATATTTCAACTAAAGAAGACCTAAATGTTGCATAAGGACTCCAACTTGTGAATGGCTTTTTGAATGAATTGTCTGCGAAAAATAATAATAAATTACAGGATTTAATTGGATTTTCCAGCAGTACATATGGGAGCTTGCCATTTAGTAAAGTTTAGTTTCAATGTGATGTTATGTGACATTCTGACATTTAAAAGAGTGACTTGAGTTGCATAAACTTACTAGCATAGGTAAAAAGAAGTACACTTTAACATATATTTAAAAAGAGTACTTCCAGTATTACAGAAATTTAATTACGAACTGAATGTAATGTTTTGAGTACTGTTTTGAGTTTTATTTATTTTCTCATTAATTGCAGTTAAATTGTTATAAATATATTATAGTTTAAAATTATATTAAATCTTCAAATTTAAATTAAATAGCTGAACTTCAGAGTCCTTTTTTGACCTAATCAAGTAGTGCATCTTTATATTTAATTTTTCTATAGTCCGAAATATGTTAAAGTGTACTGCTGACACACATTTATGGCAAACTAAAATAGTTAATGTAAGTTCTATGTAAACAAGACTGTTGTGTATTTAAATATATTGTAATTACACATTTGTAACGATGAAGTTGCAGTTTAATACATTTTTAAAACTGTAAGTATAACACACTACAGAACTATAATCAAGTACTTTACATGTGCTTCAGTGTGTTAGACAAAACGTCAAAATGAGTGCACTTCTTAAAACGTGGCAAACGGTTATTAAAACTTAAAATTGAACATTAATGTACAAATTTAGAAAGTGCACTCTTTTTATGTACACTTATAAGAGCCCTATTATTTCATTCAAATTATATTATCTGCAAGTACAGTTTTTTACTAGTGCACATTATGCACACTTTTTTACACATACATTTATTTTATGAGTTCACATACATTTATTTTAAGTGAAAATATCCATGTGCAATTATTTATTGTTTAAAGAGATCATCTTCTGATCAGATAACACAGAGCACCTTGTTTGCACACTATGGATTTACTGTGATTATCTGGAGTTTCTCAAGTATGGTGTCTGATTCGGTTCAGATATGGTTGTCACTGTTTCCTTTCTTAGTCTCAGTTTTGTCACTTCTGTCAGATTACCTGAAGGCTGTTAATTACGACCAACAAAATTACAAGAAGGACTGTCAT
Source organism: Onychostoma macrolepis (assembly GCF_012432095.1). Lineage (NCBI taxonomy): Eukaryota > Metazoa > Chordata > Actinopteri > Cypriniformes > Cyprinidae > Onychostoma > Onychostoma macrolepis. The sequence goes on from NC_081169.1 coordinate 8,025,554, forward strand.
TCCACAAGCGTATACATGACCAGTATTCTAGAAAGACTGTGTTTTCAATCAAACCATTCGCTCATAAATAGTCAATCAACCACAGAAGCTGACATACGCTTGAGTCGAGGGACTCAGGCAAGGGCGTTCTGCGGGCCCCAGGAGCCGTGCACAGAACCCGAAACAGTTGGCCTGGAAGCTAGTTTGACAGCTCCTAACCTCCTTTGACAAGAGTAATCACGCTGACCCTTTTAACAGACAGCATCCTGCCATAAACAGACGGCAATCAACACATATGTGAATTATACAATCAGCCATGGACGAATCTCCAGAGAAAGCGTGGGAATCATAGGGGCCGGTAATGAATTAAGCATAGTCAATGAAGAGTTGGAGGAGAGGATGTACATCTGGAGGGGTTGTGACACTTTAAAGTGAGTGACGAGGCAAGCGCCTCGTGCAAACGCGCACGTCAAATTAGAGCGGCCGCTCGAGCAGACCCAAACCTCCTGTGGGCGGCACTTTCAGAATCAGATCAAGATATTCTCCTGGGGGAGACTGTTTGAACACACTGGCCTGCTGGCCAGACATGCAGCAAGATGCTAATGTTTGATGTATTATTTTGGTCCCCTGATAAACTGATGTAAATATGTTCTTACTGAGGGAATGGCTTGTGGACATTTGTGCTGTGCTGTACATTCTTAGTAACAATTGACTTCTACAAAATAAAAGTGCATATGACTCTTTAGCATTAGTAATGCAACAGTGACCCCTAAAATGCATGAGAATCAAAAAAAAAAAAAAAAGTATTTGTTTGAAGATACCGAAATTTATCTAAAATTCATAACAATACAAAACTGTTCTCGTTGAATCATTGTGTCGGAATTTGATTCTATCATTAACTAAAAATTTGCTTTTAAAATGTTTTTCAAAATGTTCAAACAAGTCAACATTCTTCTTTTGCAACATTGCTTTACTAGAGAAAAAAATATAGGTAACACTTTATTTTAAGTTGTCCTTGTTATACATGTTACATGTGCTTAGTATTATAATAACAATTAATTAGGCATAATTACATGCAAGTAGCCATAAGCCAAATCCTAACCCTAACCATATATATATATATATACAGTAAGTATACATGTAGTTAATTAATATTACTCAGTACTTAAATGTATAATTACACTGTAACAATGACACCTTAAAATAAAGTGTAACCAAAAATTACAGCCGCTTGAATTCCTTTCATTCAATTTCAAATTGCAAATCTGCATCCTGTTTGCTACCGCAGTTCAAATTCGGGAATTGAATTGCATTTCAAAAGGGCTTCTCAATTCAATTCTCAATTGAGAACAACCCTGACCCAACCCTTTACTATGTTATTCATTTTAGTTAACTATAATAGCCTGGGTCAAATGTCATTTACAGAAAATAATATGCCACTTAGAATGTTCAGATACAAACTATGATGCTTATTGTTGTATTTTGAATATGCATGCCAACTGCACTAAATGTTGTTGTGAGTTCAGTGGTACTACATGCATTTAATCTGTGATGAAATCCCGAAAAAGGCCATCACTGACACCATTTCTGCTCTCATTTTTAGGCATAACATATGTGTCATCTCAAATAGGACATTTAGAGCTTTACAAAATTGTAATATTATTGAACTAAACCCCTTATTACATTGTAATAAGTATACAGCCACATGCATTTCACAGTTTCTAATATCTAAGACTATGTTTAATGCAGATTTGGTGCATATTGTTTATTATCAGTGCAGATTGCTTATCTGTTTTTCACAGCACTCTTTTTGCCAGGCCTGTAGGCGTTACGTGCATCTCAAAGGCTGCTGTTTTCACCCATAGCTGTGTGTGTCACATCCTGGGATTCCACTTCACACCAGACAGATGTCTCCTCCTGACCTGTCAATCAAACCCACACACAATGCTGTTGATTCTATCAGTTCCGACAGTGGACTGGCTGGTCAAGGGGACCTTGAATGTGGCCAAGGTTAGAATTCTGTCATTGGCTTTTCACAAGCAATTTCCCCCATTGCAGAAAGGGCACATTTTCCTTTCATTCTCTGGAGGACTGGAAGGTTATAGAAGATCTTTAAAGGGGGCTGAACTCTGTGCTTTCAACTTACCCACACCAAGATACACACACACACATTTCATATGGTTGCAAACAATAGTATTTCTTTCATCCCAGACTCATTGGAAAAATGTGCTTGTGGTGACTTTTCTGCAAAAATTGTATTACATTGCTTCTTGCACAACTTGTGACACTTTGAAAATGAGTGAGTAGTGTTAATAGTGTGTAAATTGAATGTTAATGAATATTAATGCTGTAATGTATTTAACAAATAGTGTTAACAAAAGGATTTTTTAAAATATAAAAATATATTTGCTTATGCAACCATGCAATTTTAGCTAGCTCTTTTATCGTAACTCGTTTGATGCAAATGCATGTTGCCCAAGGTGTGCAGATGTCAGAAAAGCCATACATATGGAGCAGCTTATGTGATGCAAATATCAAAATGAATTACTACTGTATAGTTTAGAAATCACAATGCACAATGGTAAAAGTGATTTGAGTTCATAACATACGGTAGTATGTGTGTCAGGAATTGTGTAAAAATTCTTTATTTATTGATAATCTGCTCCTGTGTAAAATTAGTTTGAAAAGGAATAAAAAATTGTTGGTGTATTATTGACTCTATGGTTAATTTCAGTTGGAAACTGCAGTGACTTGTTTTTGAATATTTTTGGATTGTTTCAAAAATGTACTGTAGGTAGAGGCACATTTTCCCAATGTTTCCAAATGTTCCCAAAAAAAAAAAAAAAAAAAACTCTTCTAAGTGAATAAAACTTTTGTCTAAAACATGTTGCCCATTACATAACTGAGAATTCTTATATTATTTTTAATCAACAACATATTTGGCAACATCTCTTTGGCAGTGACTGGTGGGTCGCAGGTCTATTCCGAGAGGGCCTTGGACAGCTGAGAAAAAAAAAAAAAAATGAATGTAATTTCAAATGAAATAAACTAATAATCATACATACAGTAGGATAACAAAATAAATTGGTTTAATAACAGGTTCTAACTTTCAGAAAATGCTTCTGATATCTGTTGTTGTCATAAAATGCAGTCCAATCAAATTTGATGGCTCTTCTGTAATGTTAAGCTTAATGCAATATTTATAGACAACACACTAAATTTGTATGCCAATTTGCAAATTTTTTTTTATTACATTATGTTGAAGTAATAATGAATTTGTACAATCTCATTCATATGTTTGTAGCAGTGTGTTGGGGTCTCACTTGGCATCCAGTGTAAAATCTGAATCAAAACCAAGTTTTGTTCATTGTGTGACCAATAGCAAAAACCTACTGTATCACATCCTGAAGGCTTCCCATAATTCAAGCACCAATTACGTTTAGAAGCAATACTCTAAAACTGGAATCACTGGCTACCAGTGGTGGACAAGGCAGATTTCTTAATAAATGCAGTTATCTCATCAAGAGAAGATGATAATGCGTATGAAATACTAATTATAGTATTATGAAGATGGCTGAGTCCCAGAATGACATTTTATCTAGAGGCTGAATGCTAATTTGGTTCCCTTTCAAAAACAGAGGATGTGTGTCAGGAATAACTCTTGTTCTTTGCGACTGCATAATGTGAGGGGTACACTCTTGTTTCATTTTAATGCAAAGCCCAGTGTGTGAAAATGGGTCTTGAATGGAAATGCGAGCATGACTAATCATCATCAGATTTGGATCTCTGCAGATATTAGCGCTCGCTAGCGCAGATAAAAGTCTACATATATTAGTTAGAGAAGTCAGAAATGTTCTGCTTCATGAAACAGCATTACTATTCCATTGTGTCTTTGTCATTCTTTGATAAATGGACAGTTTTGAAACGCCATTTACATTTTAATGTGTTATCTTGACATCAAGGCATTATCTTGACATCAACTTTCTAACCCTTGATTAGAATATTTCAAGTAAAAAAAATCCTGTTTATTTTCACGTTTCTGTGAGTCTGAGATGTCGATGGCATAATGTCTTGCTTTGAGTTGCATGCATCTTGCTTCGGACTTGACTGACAGACAGCTTGCGTGTTAACCTCATTTCCTCTATTTTCCTCTTTCAGTGATTGCTCAATGGCAAGAAAAAATTGATGTAACACTTTACATTAAGGTTTGCTTTATAAAAGATTTAAGCGGTGTTCATTAATGACTAATTACTCATTTACAAATGCATTATAAATCGTTGAAGAACAGTTATAACTGCATGACTAAAAAGGGTGATTTCATCGCGATACCTGCCAAATACAGAGCCATTTTTAACTCACATGTTATAAATGCTTAATACATATATTTGTTCATACTTATTTCACTCACAATCAGATTCCTGATTTATTTCATGATGCACCAGAAATAGACTATTATAACGAGACAGAATTGTGTTTGTGAGACAGAATGTATTTGAGGTTTTCTAATTTATATATCATGACTCATGTCATTGTTCTTACCATAAACTACTCCATATCTTACATGATACTCTGCAAAAGGTCATGATGCCTATCCACATTAATGTATACAAACTGGTATCTTTTGTTTATCATGATGAAATTATCAAGCTGTATTTTTTTTGGGGGGGGGGGGGGGGGGTCCAATAGCTGTTAGTTACCTGTTAGCCTTAATGAAGACTGAACCATTTATTAATGAGTTATACACATTATTAATCTGTGAAAGTGCTACAAAAAATGTTGTGCTTGTACACAGGGGCGGAGCCAATCTTGTAGCCAATCAGCAATAGGGGGCGTTTACATTACCATGTAAACCAGGTAACACTTTATTTTAAGTTGTGCTTGTTACAGTGCAGTTATACATTTAAGTACTGAGTAATATTAATTAACTACATTACTATATGGTTAGGGTTAGGGCTAGGATTGGGGTTTGGCTCAGTGTTACATGCATGTAAGTATGCATAATTAATTGTTATTATAATAGTAAGTAACATGTGTAACAAGGAAACCTTAAAATAAAGTGTTACCTGGTTTTGCTATGTTTTACAGAATCAATGCTGTTGCAGTAATACTGTTGTTCTAACTATAATTATAGTAAACTCTGCTGAAAAAGTAGCCATCAATAGGAGTGATGATTTTGACATTAAGAAACATATCACCTTCTGAACCTCTACAGAAAATCTGAAAAGAAGAATAATTTGTATAGAAATAATAATAATAAATGGTATCAGCACTTGCAAAAGTTGTAGAAAAACATTTTAATTATTACTTGTATTACTTTGTCATTATTTGTGAAATTTACTAACAGCTTCTGAGTGAAAATTGTTTTGAAGTAACTCCTGCACTATTTCTTCAAAGTGTTCCAATGTGAAAACTTTGGAGTTTTAATCTTCCTCAGAGGACAGTGGATGACTTAACAAAATGACCTATGCTGGCACGATAATGACAAGAACAAGATAGTATGCAAATTCTGGCCAGCACCCATGATTAAAAACAAGTGTGCTACAGAATGGCACCCAGGGTTGTAGTGAATTAAGACAAATGAAGGTGAGGACACTTGCAGAATTACCTGAGCTCCAGAGAACAGCTGCTGTGTAGGCCCACTGCTTTTTAATCCACTTAATACATTTTATTAAATACTAAATAAAAAAATAAAAAAATTAAAAAATTAAACCAACTTAAAATAATAATAATAATAATAGTTTTTATTATCCTTCCTTTTCATAATACTTCCTGTATTCCCTACTGTAAAATATATCTCAAAGCTGTGGATACAGATTAAGTCAGTGTTTTACAAAAAATACGATTTCAGTCTTTCTTCTTCAAAATTTCATGTTTAATTCAATGCTTTATTTGCTGATTCTAATCATTTGTGAAATTTATCAGAATGTCTGAGTGAAAATTGTTTCAACCCTTTGTTTGTTCAGTGTACTAAACATGTACACCAATATTTCCAAGAAAAATATGAATTTATCACTTTTTGTTACATGTTTACATGAGAGCATTTTTAGACTAGTTCCAGTTAAATGTAAACATTTTTAATAAGATCCAACCATCTGGTTGGCCAATGGATATTGAAGTAAACTAAAAATAAGTTAAATAAATCAGAATAAAAGTAAATAATATATCTGATATTATATTTCAGAGACAGACAGGGATGGATGGATGGATGGATTCAATAAGGATCAGATAGATAAAAAAACATATATCAGACATATTTCTCATATAAAATTTACAAAAAAATAAATAAATAGATAGATAAACAGTGTTGAAACATTAAAAACTACTTTTAGAGAAAATAAACATTTGTGTAATTAGACATTTGATTGGAAACTTTCCTGTGTGAGAGCAAAAACAGCCCAAGTCTTCTCCATTCTCAGCACAGTTGTTTGGTCATTGAAATACATTATTTGTGATACATGACTCGGAGTCAATGGTGCAGTTCCTCACAGGCCTCTGTGGCCCCCGCTGTCATAACAGCCTCTTTAAATCTAAATGTAGATGCTATCGTGCTGTTAAGTGCCAAATCCATAAATGTAGTGTGCAAGATTGCGTTTCTCATAACAGACGCTCAAAAATCCATTTCCTTTCCTTTAATTACATTTCAGCACTGTTTCTGCTCCTAACTTTGAGCTATTCATCGTATTTTGGTCAGTTCAATTTAAAAAAATAAAAAAATAAATAAAAAAATCTAGCAAATCACACAAACGTTGGCCCCTGTGAGTGTAATCTTCCCTCCAGAGTAAACAATTACAAATTGAATCAGATGAAGCCTTGCGACTGAACGCAATGACTTGTGGGTATATTTGAGCCTGACCTACACTAATAATCTTCATCCTTTCCAGCAAGCATGTTATTACATAGATACCATTATTGATTTCAGGAACAGCAGGTTTTTCTCCCATACTCTGGCTGCTTCCTTTCCACGTGTGCTTGGCTCCTCAGGATAATAGCTTTGGAAGGATTGCTGAGGCGTGCGCAAACATAATTCCCAGTTGTTCAACCAACACTCAAGCAACAGGTGTTGAATTGCGACCTCTGAATAGAGGTGTGCATGCAGATAATGTAACAGCATTCCTCATAAGATCTACACAGCTTTTCATCTGAAAATGAAGATTCAAGTTACTAAATTGCAAACAGTGTCATGTTCAATGAAAAACAAAAGAACATATTACAGAACATAAATGATTGTAATTAGGTCGAATATAACAATAATCACCCTTGTGAAAAAGAAGTGTACTTTAACATACTTTTAAAAAGTACTTATTATGGAAATAATATGTTTGGTCAGTGGTCACACGCTTCTTAGTACATCTTTATATGTAATTCTATAATTATGTTGTTTTTCAAATATGTTTACTGCTGATTGTACTGACAAAAATGTATGATAAACTAAAATATTGTAGTTTCTATTGAAAATTGTATATTGTGTATTTATATATATATTAGTAAGAACATATTTTACTAAGTACATTTGAAATATTTTAACTTTAAATGTAATATTGAAAAACAGTTAAATTATAATTAAGCACTTTCCATGTGTTTTAGTATGTCAGTCAACACATCAAAATAAGTGTACATTAAAACATCATAATTTTAAAGTGTAGCTTAAAATAAAGTTCTAATTTGACATTTTTAAAAGTCTATACATAACCATGTAGCTCAATTATGAAAGTGTTCTCTTTATTTATTCATTTAAATACATTCAATACCATTACGTGCACTTCTTCACATAGGTATTTTGTATTGTTTGTGTTAATATAATATTACAGATTTGAGGTTTTGGTTTAAACATGTTTTTGTTGTTTTCATTGTTGGAAAAAAAAAAAAAGATAATATAACTGACAAGTTTTTAGCATTTCAAGGAAGTGTAATATTTTCTTAAATAAAAGGCCTTTTTTAAGATGAGCTTGTTGAATGCTCTGGTTTAAAACGAAAAGTTTGATTTCTATGTGCAGGAAACTCCTAAATGGAGTTTCATGTAGTCCTGTCTAATACAGTGAGGCTCCGTTTTCATATGCCGTGATTCACAGTGATTCAGTGTTGTGTGGGAGGTCATTTGAGAAGTGGGTTAAGGTGTTGGTTCAGTTTGATAAATGTGTCATTAGCGTTTCCCCTCCAATTACCTTTTTAGACCGTCTCAAAGGGTTTGACTCTATCCTGACAACCCTGTAATCACAATTCAGAGATGGCTGGAGTGTCACTGAAACTGATAAACTACGCCAACCATCTAGGAAATTTTAGTCAAAGATTGTGAGGACTCAATGTCTTGACCCTGCCTCAGAATTTTTACTTTCAAAATATATAATAAAATATATTATTATATATAATATATATAATAATATTTGGTATTCAGCATTACAAACTGTCCATACATATTGAATGTAAACCCCCAGCATACTGCATTTTACAAGATATCAGGGTCATTTTATTGATTAAAAAAAAAATAATAAAAATGAAAAAAAAAAATAAAATGGAAAAGTTTTTCCTTTGCATTTCTGAAAGGTTTTGCATACAGACAACAACATTGTCAAAATGATCCCTGTTCACACAGATGTGCGAAAACGACTAAAAATGCTGTATTATGCATGCCAGTAGCTGTTGATGTTACTTTATGAAGAAACACATACGCACAAATGCCTATAGACTGAACATTTAAGCCGCATGCACATGACATCACCATTTGCTCAAATTTGTGTTTTTGTAGTTTACATGGAAGTACCATTTTCAAAAACTTGCACTTTATGTAATGACACTGTGTAAAATGAACAGCCAAAACGCATAAAACGTTTTCCATTTGTAGTTGAAAACGGTGTCATGTAAATGTACCCTGAATTTCAAAATTAATTAACTTTCTTAATATTTTTTTGAATAAATATTAATAATTTAATTAAAAAATCATTATAAATTATATTTTCAGTGCAGTTCCAAATCTTAAATATTTTATATAGTATGTTAGCTTTTCTTCATTTTAAAATGTTTAAAATTATATTTTGAATAAACAAACAATAAATAAATAAATAAAGTAATGTAATAACTAATGTGTTGATCAAATAAATAAATAAATAATAATAATAAAACTTGCATAAACTTCTGCAAAAGTCTGGGGTCATTTATATATATTTTTTAATATTTTATTTATTAATTTTTAGAAATTAATACTATTATTCAGCAAGGATGCATTAAATTGATCGAAAGTGACAGTAAAGACATAATGTTACAAAGGATTATATAATTGCTGTTTTCTATTCATCAAAGAATCATGAAAAAAAACACACAAATGTGTCATGTTTTCTAGAAAAATAAAATAAAAATGAAGCAGTACGACTGTTTTTCAACATTGATAATAATAAGAAATGTTTCTTAAGTACCAAATCAGCATATTAGAATGATTTCTGAAGGGTCATGTGACACTAAAGACTAAAGTAATGATGTTGAAAATTCAGATTTGTAAATAAATTACATTTCAGTATATAAACAAAACTCTTGTGATACATGTCACACTGTAAAAAATTTTTTAAAAATCCGTAAAATTTACAGTAAAAAAACGGCAGCTGTGGTTGCCGGAATTCTACCGTAAAAAATACGGTAACAACATTTTAGGTTTTAACTTAAATTTACAGTTAAATACCGTAATTTCATTAACTGATATAATGTTAATATACCAACCTATTAAAGTACTGAAATCTGTTTAGTACCTTTGAAATACACTGATAACCACCAAATGCAGAAGGTGATGAGAAAGTCACATTATGAACCAAAGCCCGTCACAAGCAGCTTTTAAATAATAACATATGAAGAGCTCTTTTCCAAAACGCGATAAACGGCAAATTAAAAAAAAAATGAGTTTGTCATGCCATTTTGCTGTGTACTGAACCTATTCACTGCTCCATCAATGTTTCATGCCAAATCGCTATATTTCCTTGTTTAAAATGTACTGCAAGATGCAGTTCCTTTCCAAACCGCTATAAGTGCCAAACCTGTTTTTAGCCTAAATGCCATATGTCCTCTCAACCAATCAGAATTTGTTCGATGCAATCCAACATTGCGACGCTTTGAAGCGTTTGTTTGTGATCAGTCTTCAAAATGAGTGCTTTAAACTCTAATAACACTTTTGATGGCCTGGATGAGACAGTGAGACCTACACCTGGGGGTAGAAAACGCCGACTGGACAAAGAAAATCACAAAAAACAACAAAAAAAGAAGGTTTGTCACTCAGGTGGCGCGTTAATACCGTTAATACCCACTGTGGGATGTCAACACAAGGCTGGTGCGACCGGTTTCTGTCAGGCCGAGAAGCTGTCACCGGACGACCTTTTTTAAAAAGACATAAACCAACATTTTTATGAAAAAAAGGATGGATTTGTAGCGTTTTGATAAAAAAAATAATAAACTATGAATTTATAATCGACAATATTGTTGTTTCATTTAACAATCATTGTTTAACATGTTCAGATTGAGCCAACAGACCATTTTAACAGGATGAATTGAATATTAACAAAATGTATGGGTCTAGGTAAAAAAAATGTAATTTTCATGAAAACCATTAAAATGGATTTATAGCGCTTTGGAAAAGAGCTCTTCATATATAGAAGGTGCACAGTGTCATTCACACAAGCACTAAACACCATCATGGTGAGACTCATTAAACTGAAATATGCAATAAACATTAATTTAACAACATTAGATGTAACATACAACCCTAATAAACATAACTGATAAGAAAAAACTAAGAAACATAGTTATTTCAAAGAAAAAAACATCAAATTCAAACAAAATTTGAAATGCAACGCAGGAAATTCTGGGAGCGTCAGTTTACAGTTTTTCCCTGTAAATTTTTACAGGAATTTACCGTTAACCATTTAACAGGTTTTTACTGTAACATTTTCACAGTTTTTTACCGTTAAAATCACAGTCATTTTTTACAGTGCAGTGTATATCCAAATGTAAAACAAATTACATACAAACAGAAACCTACCAAGACCATGTTGAAAATGCTCACACATACACTCCTGAACTATTACCATAAACTGCCTGTTTGCTGAGCATTTAACGTCAGGACCTCTCATTAGGTTATTCCTCCTTCCCAACATACCGTCATTGCATTGAACCACCGGTATAAAGCCTCATGTGACTGAACTATAATTTCTCTAATTAATAGACCCATTTCCCTCTTCAAATCCAGCTGGCCTAAAGAGAATGTTATTGGCACCAGGAACACCCATTAATGTACATCTGTCGTGGAAAATGCTTTTTGCTGCTATCAAAGCCTGATCCTGACATGGCAGAAAGGGGAGGTCATAAACGGATAATAGGTTTGTAGCAGCCCTTCATGGAATAAAAGGCACACACTTTAAGATAGCAACAGACTTGAAATTCATAGCACGACTCGCACATGGTTGTATCTTAATAGGAATGTCTGCATGTTTATTGCAATATGAGCTGCGGTGAAAAATGACACAGCGATTTCTGCGTAGTTGCTAACACACTAAACAAAGAACTTATTTTCATTGAAATTCATCTTTAAAATTGGAAAACAAAAGTTTTGTGGGTTTTATTCAATGTGTGTAAGTTTCAAGGGCATTTATATGCTAGCGTTCTCATAAAAGAGATACACAATTTACAGACTTTCTTTTTTGGGTAAATGGTGCAAAATTCTGATAAAAAGATTGTAACGTTGCTACTTAAGCTACGTTCCAACACTGGAGTGTTGTATTGTTCACAATCAAACTGCACAGTTTGGGAAATCCTGGTTCTTTCCACAATAAAATGGCAATAAAAGGTCTATAACAAACTATTTTATGATGTCTATTTTTAGATTACAAACAAAAAGATTACACTGAAACTGAATAAGACAACTTTTCAAGCAAATTCATTTTCTATTGCTTTTTTTTAATTTATTTTTTTACATTTTTTAAAAGATGATTGAAATACTGCAATAGAGCCTAAACATTTGATGCTTTCATGCATGTGAAAGAAGAAGGTCAATATCTTTTCTATCTCTGTATTAGTACTGGAGTCTTTTTCATGTTCTGTACTCTGTGAAGGCATTCCAAACCCTTGCAATCTGACTCCCGAGGTCTCTGGACCCGCAGAGAGAGAAAATAAACAAAGTTTCAAAGTATAAATGTCATATACTGACAGGTTTAGCAAATCTGTAGGTGGTCCCAAGGACTTGCAACATGACCTGCAAACTCTGAGGAAATTAAATTCATTGGCTCTTTTCATTTCCAGCTACAATGGAACCCAAGCAAATAGCAAACAAGTGTAAAAGAACTCTACAAAAATTCACTGTGCTGAAGACTCTATAAACAAGTGACAATCTTATTTGTTAGTTCATTCATCCTTTTTGCAAGCAGACTTTGTTACAGTATATTACCTTAAAACCACAGGAATTCTGTTGAAAACACTGATGTTTAGTCTGGTTGCTCAAGTGTTTGTGTATGTTACTGTATACGGTGATGAAGCATATGTCAGACTGACACATCATGTCTCCATGTTGTCTCCATTATTATTATTATTATTATTATTTTATTTCATATTGTTTATTTATTATTATTATTATTTTAATTAATTAATTTATTAATTGTTTTTTTAATGTGGAACACAGGGAAATAATCTTTCTTGCTGGCATTTTTCGCTGCAATTTTAACTTTTCTTTCAAATGTATAAAAATAAAATACCATAAAAATAATCATAGAATACAGAGTGAGTCCTGAAATAATTGTAAGTCTTCTGAAGCCGTATGAAGAAATCTTTTCGAAGAAAAGATTGAATTTAGGTGAAGGCAAATTTGTACGGTGGCCGAGAGAGCTCAACACGCTGTAAATTGAAAAAAACATCTGCAAATTAAGAAAACAACTTCGTCAATTTTACAACACATGCGGTGCAAATGCTCACAACACAAATAAATAAAGAAACGCACTTCAAATACTCATAGCACAACCAAAGAAATGTGCTGCAAATAAAATTCTTTATTTGTTTGTGTTGTGAGCATTTGCAGCACCTGCTGTCAAATCGATGAAGATGTTTTCTTGATTTGCCGGTGCTTTTTCTATTTGCATGTGTTTTCTGAAGTTGCAGCGCGTTGAGATCTCTCAGCCACCGTAAATTTGCACATGAAGTGACTTGAATTCACCTTTTGCATATTGAGCATGTTTTTCTCGATTGCTAAAACACTATAACCAGGCATTTGAACTAAAATTTCAAAACCATAATGCCCTTTTTGAAAAAGCACACCCATTTCCCTAAACTATAAACACTATTCCTTTGTGCTTTGACACAAGTCAGATTTGGTGAACTGTTACTGCAAAACTCTACACACAATTCCCTACATTTCTCAGTGCTTACACCATATGGTTATTTAGAAAGCACTAGCATTCAATAATGTTCACTCAAGTCTGCAAAGTTTGAGCTCAATTAGCACACAATTACCCAAGTGGAAACACTAGGAGTCTAAATTTTTCACATACCAATCACACCAATCAGAACCTTCGATGGATAAAGGGCCAAAGTCAGCTTACAGTTTTCTCAGTCGCTTCGGTGCATTTCTCAGATCAGAAATGAAATTCTCAAAACTACTTGTTCAACCTCCACATCATCTAGTCACTTGTGCACATCATAAAAAGTGTCTCATACTTTTGATCAAGTTGCAATTGCTTTGGTACATTCATGCAACTGATTATGTACATTTCTCTGCGGTATCCTATATTATCATTTACTATTGTCATGTTGCTCAAGATGTATTATATAGTTCAGTCAAAAATATGTTCTCTTTTGTCAGACTCAAACTTTGGCCTCAGATGACACACAAACCTGCCAAATACACACACTACTTCACTGCCTAGAGAACACTAGTGAGATCAATTCAAAACACTGTTACAAAAACCTCCTTTTGGGAAATAGGAATCCTTTTGCTAGTCAATGTCTGCTACAGTATATGACATTAATAGAGGGGTGCAGATACAGTAAAATTCTGAATGAGAACATGGGTAAACCTGTGCAAAATGATGGCGTTTTTGTGTAGAGTTTTGCAGAAAACACAGAGTAAATTGGAACGTGTGTGCAAACAGGTGAAATGTGTTAAAAGAGAAACGTGTCTTTGTTTCGAGAACTGTATGAATGGTTTGGAAAATTGGGCCAAATGAATCAGTTATAGTGTGTTAGCAATCGATAAAAACTGTATGGTAAATGCAAAATGGTCTAGTTGTCATAAACTGTCAAGCATATTTTCTACCCAATTCTATTAGACGTTTTATAAATTTGCCATGAATTGTCCAAGTGAATCTTGACTTTCACTAATGAAGAGAATATAGATCTACCAATTATACATCGGTTCTCTGAAATAGCTCAAAGGTGCATTTCATGAACCTTCGATTGGAAAGCATATATAGACAGAGGACAACACAAGAGTTACAAATTCTGACAATGGATGAACATCTACAAAACAATCAGGGTCAACAGCCGAGAGGAAGAAGAGGAGTAAGGATGCATGGTGGAAGGATACAGAGGCAAAACAGAGGAAGGGGCAGAAGAGGCCAAGGACAGAGGAGCATATCAGATGAAATAAGGACCACTATTGTGGACCATGTTGTCAATCATGACTTTACAATGGCTGAAGGGTGCAGCTACAGTAAATATTGGGAGATCGAACATATCGTCAATAATTCAAACATTTCGAAACAGTCTCTTTCAATCAATATCCCACATTCAGTAATGTGTAAAATTGTACTTTTGAAATGGATATATGGCATATATAAGAAGCACAGCCTTCTGCATTTCGGTACAGTAATGTCATGAGAGATGAACTAAAGATTTTGAGTAAGTTACTGGCTTTCGCAGGAAATCCATTGTGTGGTGCTGTTTGTACAAATTGTTTTGAAGTATTGTTTTGAATTTATTTCTTCAGTGTGTAAGACTGTGTTGTAGTGTGTGTGTTTTTGAGGGTTTGTGTGTCATGTCTGAGAGCAAAGCTTGTTTTTTTTAGCAAGATTGGGTTGTTTTGAGTGGAGAGTTTCATTTTGACCTGCATATAGGAAGTTTGGGGAATTGAGATAGAAATTATGGATTTGTGTTTAGAGTTTCGCAAAAAAAAAGAGGCATAATTTCAAGAAATGTGTTTAAGCAATCGCAAAAAAATGTATTTTGATATTTTCTGGGGCATAATGTCAAACATGTTGGTGGTTAAACTGTTCTCATGAAGAACAAACAGTCCTCATTAAAATAATGAAATTGAATGAAAAGAAAACCTTAAAAACGTTTGGCATAATCCACTAGAGAAAAATATATTTTAACAAAACTGATCTGTCCACAAAATTAAACAAAGTCATGTGGTGTGACTAACAAAAGTCACGTGGTGCAACCAACATGCAGAAATGGGAAATTATATGTTAGAGAGGTGCCTAGTAGACCCTCATGACTGTGTGTCAAAAGCCCTATTTGGACAGTAATTATTTCTCATTGGGACGTCTAAAAATAAAATAGCACGGCACCTCTATGATGAATCTCATGCCTTTGGATAGCGATTTATTAATGTTTCATATTTATTTGTATAGCACTTAAATTTAAAATAAAGAGTAATTTGTTATCAGAGGTGACTATATGTCAAAATAATGTCCATATGGCAGAAATGAACAGTTCTGCATCATTCAGTTAGATAAAGACACATTCAAGCAGAAACAATGAACATGGTTAAGGCAGTGATTACATGTTAGATTATATGTGATTATAATGATTACAATGTAAGAAAAATTTGACAGTTTTGTATGTTTATTCAAAGTTGCCTTCATCTGAGGTCCTCGCAGGGGTAGGTGTCATCTCTTCACATAAAGGCTGGATCCAGACTGGAGTTTGAGCAATCTCTTGTTATCTCAGGATGGTCACCTGTGGTAGAAATTGAAAAGCAAATATAGAATAATTAACGTAGCTGCTGTTCATAACATTTTAAGCAAAGAATAATCATGCACATTTGATCAGATATAACTGGATAACAAGGTTATGAGATGCATAATATGAATGCTTAGCTAAAGAGATGTCTTAAATCTAGATTTAAACAGAGAGAGTGTGTGTCTAAGACCTGAACATTATTGGGAACACTGTTAGACATTTCAAAGGGTTTTTACAGTAACTTACTGGCAACACTGTTTCCAGTAAGTTACTGTAATTAAGATGTACAGTAGCAAACTGTATTTGATTTACAGTTGCAAACGGTATTGTTTTACAGTAAATTACTGTAAAAAATCCAATTCATCAGTATACTACTGTAATTTGTTCATTTTATTATAATTTCATTCGATTTTATTATTTTTATATAGAACTCATTTTATTTTGACTCTACATAGGTACTACTGGCATTCAATTAAAACAGACACAATAATTACAAAATATCAAATTCTTTATTTAAAACATTGCATGTATAACTCCAAAAATTACAGTCTTCCAATGCTGGAACAGTGCATCTTCACCATTTCTCCTGTCTTAGGAAATTTTGCAGTGCATTATGTTGTGTCCTCTGGATTTATCCTGACAAAGAATCTTTAGGCAACAGAAACATAATGGGGAAAAAAGACAAGCAGCCAAAGAATACATAGCCATCTGCAAAACCCAGCTGCTGCTCCAAAACGTGGCCACCACCTCTGCTCACCATCCACTTTGTTAGTGACAGAAATGTCTTCTCTTCTCTGGCACACTTTTACAGTTTTTCTCAGTCGCTTTGTTGCATTTCTTGAATCATCCTTAATATTTGCAAAGAAGTATGTGCATTTCTCAAAACAATTCGTACAAACAGCACTACACAATAGATTTACCTGCAAAAGCCTGTATCTTACTCAAAATCTTTAGTTCATTTCTCAAAAGTAAGTATTTATGTCAATGAACATATCAGTGCAATCAGAATGAAAAGTCCTTGTGTCATTGTTCATAAACAAAATAGTCAAAATGCTTAGTCATGCTGTCAATATAACACTGCACTCTGTGAGTATTACCTGATGTAAACTATGACAACAGTTTGGATGAGAGTTACTGTACTGAAGTGCAGAAGGCTATGCTTCTTATGTATGCCATATATCCATTTCAAAAATACAAATTTACACATTACTGAATGTGGGATATTGATTGAAAGAGACTGTTTCAAAATGTTTGAATTATTGAGGATATGGTCGATCTCCCAATATTTAGCTGCACCCTTCAGCCATTGTAAGGCCATGATTGACTAATTACTAGATGTTTTGAGGGGTAAGACTATTGCACAGAGAACTATATAATACATTTTGAGCAACATGATATTAGCAACTGAAAATGTAGGAAACCGCAGACAAATGTACATAATCAGTTGCAGTAATGTACCAAAGCAATCACAATTTGTTCAAAAGAATGAGAAACTGCATTTATGATGTGCACAAGTGACTAGATGATGTGGAGGTTGAACAAGTAGTTTTGAAAATTTAATTTCTGATCTGAGAAATGCACCAAAGCGACTGAAAAAAACTGTAAAAGGCAAACCTCTTTTACCTCTCTTACCATGAATTATCAGTCTCAGGGTGGCGGGCATGCTCATGTCTTTCTTGATTCTTCATTGCAGTTGCCTTTAAAACACAAATACAAAAAATCTTAAATTCCATTAAAAGGTATAACAAACAAATTATAAAACTAGAAAAGGCAGCTAGCCATGAAACTTGTTTAACTTAGCTAACATACGATTTTATTTTCTCAATAGGCTACTGGCCAACATTAACTGCTAACACCTGAACAAAATGTTAATAAATGATAAGCGTTGCTTGTTAAAAATAATTTTAATTCGGTAACTCAATTCAATAAGCTGGCAAAAGTCATTTGAAACGACAGCGCAGTTTACCATAGTAAAGTTTGTTACCGCCATGTTGACAGGTAAATGTTACTAACGTTAGGTAAACTGGTGTTCAAAACAAACACAAACACACAGACAAACGTACATATATATTTTACCTTGCTTGCAGGTCTTATTCTCTTGTAAGGTGCATCAACACACCGCACAGAGGTTCACCGGAACTCTTCCACTCTCGCGGATTCATCCCTGGGCAAAACCCGTGCTGCTTCCATGTCTTCCTCGGATGAGAGAGGTGTGGCGCAGTTCGACAAAAAACAATATAGAACCCATTATATATACTATCTACAGTGGCTGCGGACAGTAAAGTGATGCCCCGGTATATTTCTGACATACAGATGTACTCCAAGCACTCCTGCTGTTTCTGACATGAAGGACAAATGGATTTTCCAATCATTACAAGCCATGTAACACATCCAGTGTAGTCAGTCCCAAGCTGTTGCAGCGTTGTAGACACGGTTTAAGGCAAATCGTGTCAATCCAAATGTAAGAAATGAGGAAAATAAAACAACCTCAATAGAATGGCGCCAAAGAGACCATTACAGCAAATACAGTAGTATACAGCAATTTAAAAAAAATACAGTAAGTCTCTGTATGTAGGGTCTGACGTCACAGAAAATTCCCATAATGCAAAGGGTATTACAGTTATTGGTAACACTTTATTTTGATGGTCCCTTTTGAACATTCTGTTGACACGAAGTAATGTTGCAACTACATGTCAACAAATTATAAGAGTAAGAGTATTAGTAGACTGTCTGCTTCATATCTACTAACTCCTTATTGTGTTGGTCTTCCAACAGATATTCTACTGATTATAAGTACCTTTGCAAGAACGGGTCAACTTAATCTAACCCTAACCCTATCAGTCAACTAATACACTATTAACACTCTAATGAGAGTTAGTAGAAATGTAGGTGCAACATTACTTATAGTCAATAGAATGTGTTAAAGGGACCATCAAAATAAAGTGAAACCCAGTTATTTACTGTAAAGGGAATTTGCAGTATTATACTGGGTGATATACAGTAAATAACTGCAGAAATTACAGAAATGTCTAACAGTGAAGGTTATTCCAGAGTTTATGAGCCAAATGCGAAAATGCTCAATCTCCTTTAGTGGACTTTGCTATCAAGGTACTATCAAATGTCCAGAGTTTTACAACCTTAAAGAGTGTAAAGGATTGTAGCATGACAGAGGACTGGTTAAGTACAAGGGAGCTAAACCATTTAGGTAAGTAGCAGTATTTTGTAATTGATATGGAACTTAATAGTTAGCCAGTGTGTGGTTGTAAAAGTTGGGTTACACTTTATTTTAAGATGTCCTTGTTACAGTGTAATTATACATTAAGTACTGAGTAATATTAATTAACTAAGAATACTTACTATAGGGTTAGGATTAGGGGTAGGGTTTGGGGTTGCACTTTATTTTACAGTACGTGTACTAAGAAAGTACTGGTATTATAAGGTAACTACATGGAGTAGGGTTAGGTTCATGGTTAGTACCTAGTAATTACCTAGTTATAGTAATTACTTTAATAAGTACAAAGTATGTACATGAGGAACAGGACTAAAATAAAGTGCTACCGGGTTTGGTTTAGGGTTACCTGCATGTAATTATGCATAATTTATTGTTATTATAATAGTAAGTACATGTAACGTAACAAGGACACCTTAAAATAAAATGTTACCAAATCCACTCTAGAGTTCATGAATGCATGAACTAGCTTTTCTGCATCAGAAACAGAAAAAACATGTTTTGCTAGTGTTTACAAGAAATATGATGAAATATGATATTAATATTTATTTATTCATATTGGAGGAGCAAATTCTGTGATCTTATATGAAACTGCTCATGTGATCAGTCACATGATTGTCATCTGTAAACAAAATGTCTATTAAAACTAATAGCATTTTTATTATTTGAATATTTAAATATCGGTCCAACTTTATATTAGGTGGCCTTACACTATGTACTTATATTTAAATTAATAAATTGATACAATGCACTTATTGTGTACATACATGGTTTTACATTGTACTTATATTTAAAAAAATACCTGTATGTAATTATATGTAACTAATTTCTGTAATTACGTTTATAATTAAACTGTTGACTCAACCCTTACACCTTAACTGACCCTTACACCTACCCATACCACCAAACCTGTCGCTAACATTAATCCCACCTCAATAGCATCAGAAGTGTTTTGCAATACAATATCAACACAATACATTGTACATTGTTAACACAAGCTATTAGGTGAATATATGATGTGCACATTACAATGGAGTGCAAAAGTTACAGTATGCTACTTGGCAAAAAGGATTTACAAAACAGCCTTTGGACTGATCCCTTCTTGTAAACTCAGACATGTGTTTCTGGGTGACAGTTAAATTACAATAAAACCTTGGTGTTTGTCAAAAAAACAAACAAACAAACAAAAAAAAAAAACGGTAGGTAATTCAGCCAGGAATTTTTATAAAGGTGGCAGAAGAAAACACAGACATGTTGGATTTGGACAACAATAGAATCGCCAGCTAGCCCTTGTGAATGTTGAAATTACCTTATAACATAAATTCCTTAAAATATCAGATAATCCCCCTTTTTAATTTTTATTATTATTATTTATTTATTTTTAATATATATATATCACCATTTCAGATTGTATGAGATGCGGTGTGACTACCTAAAACTTAAATAACTTTTATTAATTAATGGAATAATAAAAAATGAATTTAAAAATAATAATGCTAAAACATTCAAAATGGTGCATTACATTCTGGTAATGACATATGCAAATACCAATTGTTCTTTGACACCAATCAAACCAAGCTTGATGTGTTTACAACATCATGATGCTGAGTAAATATGACAGAATTTTCGCTTCTGACTAAACTTTTCTTTTCTTTCAACTGGCTCATTTGTAGCAGGACTGCTAACAGCTGCTATTACGGAGATATTTTACGGTGACCCCAATCAAACAAAATCAACCTCTCCACCTCTAAATTCCTCCTTACGCTCAACTGGAACCTTCATTTAGGCTCTTTCGCTGCCTTTTACACACTGAAAGACAAAGGCCGTAATGTAAGTTTTCCCTCCAATTACACCTCAAATTGAACCCCAGGGCCCCCGCTGTCTTGTTTGTTCTGGGTCTGGATATGTAGTCTGCTATTTTCTTTCCACAGATGTGCACATCACACCTCTCTCCCCAGTACAGAGTCACTCCTATTATCCCAGCTGTTGTATTATGGGTAGCCTTGGACTAGCCGTCTCCAGGGCCCTGTTTTTTCAGCTGCCGCCTTGCCCAACCCCCGTCTTGGCCCTTTTTCAGTCTACCCTGAGCAGATGATGACCAACAGGCTGTCTGGCCCTTTCCCTCTGGGGATGTATGATGCACAACCCATATTAAACATGATAAAGAGGTTTGACGAAGAGAAATTTGTTTTCTTGATGTTGTTGTTTTCATTTCTCTCTACGCTGTTTTGATGTCTATCGTTCGTCTTGTAAATTTGATGGTTTACAATCTTGTTCATCCGCAGTCGGCTGTGTTTGACTCTCCTCAGCTCGGGGCTTTGAATATTCTCAGGTTGTTTTTATCAGGTTGAGCCGCAATCGCTCTGAGAGAACTGAATTAATAATAATGAGTAAAGCGAGTGGCACGCAGCAGGCAACTGGCACAGATACTCTAATCGAGACGCTCTTGCAAGGCCTGCCATTAAAAGAGTTCACACTTGTACTGTTTTTTTTTTTTTTCCTTTCATAGACAGTAGTGCCTACAAACAGGCCCCTACTACAGAAGTAATGGTTCCTGCTGGTAACAGGGTTGAAAAATCACACAATCTTATGCAAACAATTGTGCATCTATTGACACTCTATAAACTTAATGTTTTTATTAGCAACATGTTGAAAAACAGTTGCAGGAAACAAATAAATGTAATTTACTCGCTGCAGCAAGTAAAACCCCACGGTTGGATTCTGAAAGAAATGTTCACTCAGCACAAGTGTTATTTATTATGATGTAGTATATGCCATTATAGTATTAATATTTTGAATTAGCTTTTATCAATATATTTTCAGTTTTCATTATTACTGCTTAGGTTTAAATAATAATAATTTTTAATCAACAAAAATGTTTTAAAATTTTTTTTTAAATGATGTTAACCCTGGGCTCAGCACATAAATAAATAATAAAATAAATAATAATAATCACAAATCATAATCTGTTACAAAGTCTAGTGATCTGCCCACCCTAGTGATAGCATTTTAAAGCTCACTCCCGACACAAAGGCCCTAAATAGTACACTAATAAATAACAAATGAAAGTGTCCATGATAAAGAAAGGAAATATTGTATATTTTCCAAGTTCTTTAAAATGTATTCTTCATATTTTTGTTTGTTTCATATGGTTTTAAAAAACCTTTAAGAAAAATCTATCTTTTAATGAAACTAAACTTTCATGTGTTGTGACCATCAATTAAAAAGTAATAAAATTATATTTACACCTTGAATGCAAGTTTACAAAGTTTATTAATTTTTATTATTAAAAAATATATATACAATTTACAGCAGTTTACAGTTAAAATGAACACTAGTGTCAATAAACCACCAACAACTTTTATACCTTTTCATATAAATTATGATTACATGAGCTAATTATTTATTAATAACACTTCCTATGTAGAACACTCAAGTAAGAGTCCTGTGAAACATGAGCTATGACATTCAATTAAAGATCTCAAAGTCTTGTATCAGAAAGCTAAAATGGCATGGTTGCTTCATAAAAATGCATTTTTATCTTATGTTTAGGGGCTGGTTTAATCTAAGTGCTAGCATTAACTTTTTAGCAACACTCACCATGCATTTCATTTCAGATACTTCAACTAACATAGTAAAACATTACCAGATAAAACTAAATGAGCTTTTAATGCCAATCATTAGACATTTCATTTTGAAAGTGCCAGAAACATTCAAAGAAGCAACATAATATAAAAATGCAGAAATGTCACAACTGGCTCATTTTCCAAAGAGCCTGGGTTAAAAATGATGCAGCCTTATACGCGAGCAGCTATGAAACAGCCAATGAAATTGCAAGAAATTGGAAGGGAGCAACAGGAGGACCAGGCTGTGGGAAGCGGAGCCAGAAAAATAAATAAAAATATAAATATAAATATATATATATATATATATATATAGTCAAACTGTCTTCCAAAATCTCATCCATATTTTTCAGATCTTTTTGCCAACCGCAACTGCAAGTCCTTCATCCCTATTGTTTGTTGGCATGTTGACATGAATAAACTCTCATGTTACTATATGTGTGAGTTTTTGTGAGAATGTAATGTCGAGGAGGACAATGATCTTGAAACTGACACACCTAGTCAGTGATCTGTTGTGTAGAGTGCACACCAACACTTTTTGACGAAAAACAAGAAACTGTCTTTCAGTGTGTGCATGGTGACAAGCTGTAGTCCTGTAGTGTTCTCTTGCCATAAGACAGCACTGCACACATCTGCTGCTGTAAAAAAAAAAAATCCAAAATAGTATTTTTTTCCTCTATGAGTATTTTTCATTAACATGGGAAGCAAGTGAACAGTCAGTTCTTGAATTTCACGTGTTGAAAAATGGTCACACGAAAGGATCTAAGTTCAAAACTCATTCTCGCTCCCAACTCGTCACATATTGATGCTTGGTCAGGACCCCTTGGTGTCGCTTTTTGACCCTCAAGGTACACCTTTAACGTCATTTTTCAATGCACAGGGGTATCCTTTTAGCATCACTTTTCAATGTGCAGGGTCCTCCATTGTTTTCAGTTGTTTGTCTTAATTTAATGGTTTGCATGCATTTGTAAAAAATAGAAATAATTTTATACAAATTTATACTTTCATTGGAGCACCTAACCCCACCCCTACCCTAAACCTACCCACTTCTGAACAATATAAAACAGGCAAATATAAGTACAGTCACAGGTATTGATTGCAAAAACCGACCATTAAAAAGCAATATAAAAGCATTACAAACAAGTCATGTTGCAATCCAAGTCTTCAGAAGACATACATCATCTTTATGCGAAGAAGAGAGTAAAACATAAGGTTTTAATTGCTGAAAATGATCCTTCAGCCTACGTCTCGTTCAAAAAGATTCTCCCGTAGCACGCAATTGGTCACGAGACACACAAGAGCCAATAGCATTTCGCAACCAAAGCTGATGTAAGGCTTCTTCTGGCGGCATTTTTTAATTTTTTTTTAATTTGCACACAGACTGCAGCACACAGGATGAGCTCTATGGCGGACAGAGACGGCGATCGCGTCTGACGAGTTGGGAGTGAGAATGTGTTGAATGGTTAGATGACTGGGCATGATCCAGAGACAGAGCATGATTCAAAATGGCAAGTCTTATGAGGTGTTCTTGGTATGCCGTGGTTAGTACTTAGTACTTAAGAAGGACAACCAGAGAACCGGTGTCAGGGTCATGGGCACACTGATGCACGTGGGATGCAAATGTTAGCCCGTCTGGTCAGATCAAACAGAAGAGCTACTGTAGCTCAAATAGCTGAAATATTTAATGCTGGTCATGATAGAAAGATATCCGAATACACAGTGCATGGATCTGTGTAGCTGCAGATCATAAGAGTGCCCACGATGAACCCTGTCCATTGCCAATATTGCCTATCATGGGTAAGTGAGCATTAGAACTGAAGCCGTGGAAGAAGGTTGCCTGGTCTGATGAATCATGTTTTCTTTAGGTCAGGTGGATGGCCGGTTACAAGTACTTTGTTTACCTGGAGAAGAGATGGCAGTAGGATGCACTATGGGAAGAAAGCAGGCTGGCGGAGGCAGTGTTATGTTCTGGGCAATGTTCTTTTGGGAAACCTTAGGTCCTGCATTCATGTGGATGTTACTTTGACACTTACCTCCTACCTAAAGATTTTTACAGACCACACAGAAGTTGTTAATGGTTCATGAAAACATTCAAAATGCAATTCATAGTTTTAAAAAAAAGTAAAGAAATGTTTATGTATGAAATGAATTGATACACATTCATGCTTAATTCATGGCCAGCAGATCTCGTTATTAACTAGCATGGATATTACTATATTGGCTGATTATTAGTACTTATATAGTGCATATTAATGCATTCTGCATTACTGTCACGCCCCTGGACTGTTTTGTTGTGTTTTTGCTCCCCATGTGTTCCCTGTGACCCAGTTTTTCCCCTGTCTTGATTGTTAATTTGATTCCAGGTGTGTCCCCTTAGTTCCCTCATTATCCTGTCATTATAAGCCCCAGTCCATTCAGTTCATGTTTGTCGGTCTTTGAGTGTCTACCCTGCCTGTGATCTGTGTTCCCGTTTGTATTAAATACTTTCCGTTTGTGAATTCCTCGTTTCCTCGTTCCTGGTTCCTGTGCTCCCCGTGAGCTGTGACAATTATTATATTTTAGATCCCTTAACTCCACCCCATGCCTAAACTTAACAACTACCTTACTAACTATTAATAAGCAGCAAATTAGGAGTTTATTAAGGCAATAGTTAGTTAATAGTGAGAACTGAACCTTAAAATAAAGTATGAACATATTTTGAAAAACATTTTAGAAAACCTTACGGTAACACTTTAGAATAGGGAACACTTATTCACTATTAACTACGACTTTTCCCTCAATAAATTCCTAATTTGCTGCTTATTAATAGTTAGTAAGGTAGTTGTTAAGTTTAGGTATTGGGTAGGATTAGGGATGTAGAATAAGGTCATGTAGAATAAGGCATTAATATGTGCTTAATTAGTACTAATAAATGGCTAATATTCTAGTAATATTTATGCTAATAAGCAACTAGTTAAGAGACCCTAAAATAAAGTGTTACCAAACTGGCTATTAATGTAATTAATGTCTAATAGTTTAAAGTACTTAAATAATGGCAGTTTAGTATTTTCAGTGACTTAACCTAAGAACTATATCTGAGAACTACTTACTCTTAATAACCAATAACAACTCTCATAATACTGGTTTAAAATACTGTATATCTGTTAGGTATGGTTAAAAAGCTGTAAACAATCATAAAGATAACTCTTTACATATTAAACAATTAAATGATAAGTTGTAAATTACAGTAACAATTAATAAGAACTCACTGTTTGTATATATCCTATTAATTTCTAAACAATGAATTCCTATAAAATAATAGTTTGCAAATGATTTATTAATGCTTTGTTACTTTATACATATCATAAAGCATTGCCCTGCTCTTTGTTACACCCACATTTGTGTTCTAACTTATATTTTTCTTGCCAATTTTGGAACTTTGTGCTACAGCACTGTCACATTAGCATGATTTGCTTGTGCTGTAGCATTCCTCATTTGCAACTTGTTTTGCTGCTGTAAATAAGTGTAAATGCAGACATGTTTGACTTGACTGTCCTGGACTGAATGCATCAATAACAAGCTAGCAGAGTCTTCTGTGGATAAATTAAAAGCTCAGTAACAGCATACAGTGCATTTCATTAGTATTTCCTGAGTTGCTTTTAGCTAGAATGAAATGGCATTTAGGAGATATTTTGGGACATTTCAGTGGGTGAAACATCGTGATGCAATTTGTGTAGTCTACAGAGCTCTGTAAGTGCTGTGGCAGCTGAAAAAGTCTGTTGCTTCAGTCAGCATCCTGGTAAGGGCTTTTTATAAGGGCTGTCTGTTCTTGTTCTCTCCAATATTTCCTCATTTCTCATTGGTCATCGGTGGCCAGATAGCGTCTGGTGACCTTGATGGTCATTTGAAGATGGATGGACAACGATATCAGCATCAATCATTTACGAAGCTGTCAGTTCTGACATACTATATCCATGGAAAATCGCCAGATGTCTTTTCTAGAACATGGATGCATTCTAACTACACTGTAAAACAACAGTGTGTCATTTACAATTGTTGCTTGTCAGAATTTCCTTTCGGTTCTTTATTAGATAGGTGTTGTAGGAGCAATCACTGCAGGACTCAAATTGAAAACCAAATATTTTACGATTTCTGAGATTTGTCAAAAAGAAAATTCAAAATTGCAGTGTGTACTGAGCTTTACCTCTTAAACCCTTATGCACTTTTTGTTATATTCTGCACTTTAAATTTGCAGAAGGGCATACTAGCCTATATTTTTGCCACACGGGATTTGTTGTAGGTTTTACTAGCAAGCTGTTGCAAGATGGAGGACTCCTGATCTCATAACAGCCATAGATGGAAAGATTTGAGTTGCATCATGGGCCAGCCCTGTCAGAAATCCATGCTAACTCATCATTTTCCAATCCAGGCACCTGGATACAGACTATTTACAGCATATAACCAACATATTAGTGTATTCCATCTTTTCATTTATATATTTATTTATTTCCAAAGCTTATTGGTTAAAATTAAACACTCACAAACCATTTTAACTTCCTAATATGATTTATATCCAATTCATATAGGATGTTTTATTTTCAGCAAGTTACATTTTAATAAAATATTACATATATATATATTTTTTTTCTTTATAACAACATTCACCAGTGAATCATTCACATTAAAACAAGGAATTAAATTTTTATTTTTTTATTTTTATTCCATTTTTAATTTAAAGACTTCAGAAGAAGTCAGATCAAGCGTTTAGAACCTGGTTAATTAGCTTAATTAGTTGCCCATAAGCTTAACCAAAAGGGTCTACCAGCCTTAACCTGGCTGACCAAGAACAGTCTACCTGGTTGAACTTATGGTAATTATAATTAATGTCAAAAATATTGTATTTACAAGGTGAATGAATATGTACTGTAACACATATGAAAGTTTTTTTGAGACCTTTCCCAGTCAGTATATCTGATGAATGAATGAATGAATGAATGATAATTTTTTCTAAGAAGTACAGCTGTCACTCTATATCTCCCAATAATATATCTCAGTGAGATATTTTAATGCTTAGTTTTATGATTAAAGCTCTGTAGATTTTATTGTGGGGTAAAAAACATATAATGCGACGATAATTCAGAGCTGATGATAATTCAAAAACCTGATGCATTGTTTTTGATACATTGATATTTTAAGGTTGTTGTTTTTTTTTTCTTCAAATGATCATCAAGTAAACCTAAGCGCTTCTTACATTAGCTTTATATATATATATATATATATATATATATATATATATATATATAAATAAAAAACAGACATAGCATATCAAAAAGACAGTGTATCTTGACCAATTATACTAAAAGGTTTTTTATTCGATAAAAAAGCATAAAAGTATAAACTATTAATCAGACAACAGAAGGCACATAGTAGATTGTAATTCTGGAAATCTGCATATCAGATATGATACAGTAGGCTTTATATTGTTAAAACTAAAGTGTATAACTTTTATGTGCTTTAAAATAGTTTAAAATAGTCACCTTTAATTGAAATGTATTTGTATGGCAGTGTGTTTTGTAGGATTGATCATTAAAAAATTAAAACATGTACTGTATATGCCCGAGAGATTAAACTGACATAGATCTGCTAATGGCTGCTGTATCCACAACAGATGTATGCATATTTGGGTCTGTATTGTGTGTGTTCTGTTGTATTTCAGTTGCACTGATGTGTCCAAACTCTCATCCCTA
The DNA here is from genome assembly GCF_012432095.1 of Onychostoma macrolepis. NCBI lineage: Eukaryota > Metazoa > Chordata > Actinopteri > Cypriniformes > Cyprinidae > Onychostoma > Onychostoma macrolepis. Next base: position 8,054,032 of record NC_081169.1, read on the forward strand.
TATCCTTATCTTCTGTAATCCATTGGGACTCAAGCTGTCGATGGGATTCCCCTTTTGACCTCGGCATTCTGTGGCCATATTGTCCATCTCTTCCCATGAGGTCTTCCTCCAGCCCAAATGAAAGCTCTGATCTCTCCTACAATCGACTAACTCCAGCGCTTCACCAGTCTATCTCTCGTTCCCAAGTCTCTCCATCTTGTGACCTTTCTTGCCGAGCTTTCTTCTACAATCGGTTGCAGTCTGTCTCCATAACAATCCAGTTCCTGTAGCCATGGCCTCCCATCAGCATAAGACGGCTACCCTGCTGAGACACACGTGGTGGATTATATTACCTGATGAAGAAATATCACGCTACTGATGACTGAACCTGATATCTTTCACTCTCGCACACAGAAAAGAGAATATTTGAAGGGAGGTGAACCAGACATAAAATTCTTTCTATAATGGAATGCAATGATAATCGCTGTCAGTTTCATAATCGCAAAGCCAATTTCAATACCAAGCTACAAGACATTCATGATTTAAAAGTTACATTTGAAGTATGCAGTTTTTTCAATGTTAAAATAATTTATCTTATTCTAGATCAGTATGCAGAGATAAAATTAACTAATCTATGGCTTGAACGGACAGTCAACTAATTGTTCTTTAGGAAGTCCTGGATAATTCAGCTGATTGACCACTATTACACTTATTTGTGTCTGTGTAATACATGCAATGACTTGAAGAAAACTCTTCAATGATGAGACTGTTTCCATTTAGAAATTAAAGCCATTTAATTTGGAGCCATAAAATAGATAATGTCAGGATAAAACAACTGTCCTGATATCATAATGAAGGAAAAAGGGAATTTAATTATTTTTAAGTTAAATTGCTAATTAATAAATGTTGTGTGATCAACATGCAGGAAAATAAAACAAACACACAAAAACAAACAAATAAATAAATAAATACATTTTAAAAAGAGTAAGAGGATCTATATAAATATATTTTAAAACTTAAAAAAAATTACCAGTTAAGATGTGTACAAAGAAAGGTGTAGGATTTACTATTTTCACTCAAAAATTACATTTAAATAAAGAAATTATTATTAAATAAAGTGAAGGCAAGTAACACATTGAATTAAATGTGTCATTTTGAGGTAGAAAGAGTGAAACTGTATGTTGTTGTTAAATTTACTATTTTATAATAATTGTTATTTGTATGTACTCTTTATAATATTTTTTATTTATTTATTTATTTACTTTAGAAAATAAATACAGTGTATATTCTAGGTGTAAATGTTAAAATGTTATTACTTTTTCTTGATGGTTAAACCACATGACATTATGGAAGCCCGTTTCCGCCACTGAATAAATTCTGACTTTTTTTCTCAGAATTGCATGATATAAACTCATAATTGCGAGTTATAAAGTCAGAACTACGATTTATAAAGTCACAATTGCGAGATAAAAACTCGCAATTCTGATTTTTTTTCTCGCAATTGTGAGATATAAACTCGCAATTTTATATCACGCAATTCTGAGAAATAAAGTCAGAATTGTGAGTTTATATCTCGCAATTCTGACTTTTTTCTTAGAATTACGAGACATAAAACTCGCAATTGCAAGTTATAAAGTCAGAATTGCGAGATATAAACTCACAATTCTGACTTTATTTCTCAGAATTGCGTGATATAAACTTGCAATTGCGAGACAAAGTCACAATTCTGAGAAATAAAGTCAGAACTGCGAGTTTATATCTCTCAATTATGACTTTTTAACTCACAATTGCGAGTTTATATCAAAGTTTGTATATATCAGTTTGTATCACACAATTATGAGAAAAAAAGGCAGGATTGTGAGATAAAAAGTCACAATAACCTTTTTTATTTTTTATTCAGTGGCGGAAACGGGCTTCCATATGACATTTTAACAGTGATTAAATGTAAACTTTTCTCAAAAAATGATATAAAATGTATTCAAAACCACAAGAAACTAACATGAATACAAAGATTGCATTTTAAGAACTTGGCCCATGTGTTTTCAAAATTTTTAACCTCAGAATCGGGGCAGTTTCGCAGGATTGCGCCCACTCTTATTGAAAATTAATTGTGACCTTGCAGGTAACTTTTCCGAGCAGTTCTCTGAGCTTCACTTTGCCGCCTCCTCTCACGTTGGCTGCTATTTGTCTGCCTCACAGAAACAGGATAAGCAGTCTCTTTACCTGCTAGAAGCCAAAAATGTGGGAGGGATGATAATAGGGCTGTGCAGATCAGATCATTCGCTAGTGCAACTAATACACATCCATTAACTTAAAATTATATTTTAATTGGATTCTTAATTAAAAGTATGCTTCCTCCGGATTTGAACTTAACACCCTTTTTACTCATTAACAACATTTACAGCACTGTTCTAGTGGGCAGCCATATAACATTAATAATTATTAATAAATAATACTTTTTGATAATCTCTGTGACTTTATGACACTATAAAACATTGTTGTTTGTCTGATCCTCCTGATCAGCCCAACACAGCAACATCTACAGTGACATCTGGTTGTATGGCTTACTATTTATACTATCTGTGTAGTCCAACTAGTGGAAGACTGTAGAGTATTTGGGAAACCTGTTTGAAAACAGTTATTTTTGCATTCTAGAAATCACCTCTAGAAATCAGTCAAGCTACCAATTCAAAGTAGTCAGCAACACTACAAGCAACTTAAAAAAAAGTAGCTAACTATATTGACTTGATTTAAGGAAGCAGTCTTTTTTATTTTTATTTTTTATTTTTAAAACAAGAGGACCTCAGTCAGGTGACAGAATCATACAACATTTGATTATAAATTTTCTATACAACAAATATATTTTGTGATTACAATACAACACTACAAAATCAAAACTGAAGTTAAAGTAAAAATGTACTCATTTCTGCAATGAACAATAATTTAACAGATGGTGTCACCACAAAATAAATGAATAAATCAGTGAATCTTCTTTTCATTTTAAAATTAATCTTGCATGAGAGAGAGAACCTGCAAATATTTGACACACTATACCGCTAAAGTAGCTTTTGAAAAAGCTACAATTTTGGGAATCTACTGTATTTTGTGATCTACTGTCACACTAAAAAAAGTAAATAAATAAATAAAATAAACCGTAATCTGTAAAAAAAAAAAAAAAAAAAAACTGTAAAGAAAAAAAAATAGTATTGGAATACGTTTGACAAGAAAATATGGATAAGATGAATCATTAATGATGCAAATATTAACTACATTTTCTAAATTTAATAAACTGTAAATTAACATATTAAAGTTATTCAACAAAACATTTAGTCAAGAGCAGTGAGGGATTTCCTCTGTCTTTTGTTGTTTGATTAACATTAATGACAAACGGCACAGCTTTATTAGGCTGCTGTCACATGACCTATTTCACGGATCCAATACTGATACACATGCGTTTTCATTTGCAACTGTTTACATTAACTTAAGACAAAACCGACAGTGCTTATGAGGATACTTTCCAGGACGACAATTTTAACGTCATTTCATGTGTATTTGTCCACTTAAGCGCAACAAAATTTGCTTGCAAACTCAATTTGGTACTCACAGAGCGCGCTTTAGATGTGACTGTGAGCCCACAGAAAAGTAATTATATTATACAGAGTATTGTGAAATAGATTTACATGACTTTTCCAAAACTTTCTGGGTTTATTTATTTTCCAAGACTTTCCAGGCCTGGAAATTGCTGTTTTAAAATTCCATGACTTTTCTGGGGTTTTCATGACCATACGAACCCTGAATGTGACAATCGGGTGCGGGTCGGGTGCGGTTCTAAATCAGACAAAAATATAGGTGCGGGCGGATAATTTATTTGAAGCTGTGGATTCGGGTGACGTTTTAGCTCATCCGCGCATCACTAGTATATACTAATGAGATTCCTTATATGCACAATATACCTATAGTCACAGACTAAAATGTGTACATATATTGTCAGTGGGCGAAAAATGTGTTTGAAGGCCCCCAGTTTTACACAATTTTGGCGCAACTTTTCAGACATGAATCCAATTTGTTTGACTATTTTTCCTGTCCAGCTTGAAATCTGCCAGCATTGTTTAGTTATGCACAAATATGCTCATTTAATCATGTTAACATGATGCATAGTTCCTGTAAGTGTCTACAATGATATTGTGCATGATATGATTGTGCAGGACAGAGTGCATTGCTTTAACATAAATCGTTCTTACAAAGCAGAAAAAAAATGATATGGACGTGGTTAAAACTACACTCTTCAATTTGTGTATGGAAATGAGTTGCCTGTTTGAATTAGCATGCACATAACTACCTCAGAGGATTTGCATCAAGCAATTTTCTAACTTATGCAGCAGCTTCTAAATATGATCTAAGTCTGGTTTCTCCTGATAGATAGCAGGGATGTGAGACACAAGAGAAGCAGTCATTTGTAGATATAAGCCTTCTATGATGGAAACTGCTTCAAAAGTTTTTCTTTTTTCTTTTTCTTTTTTTCCTCACACTTTATCTTTGTCACTTGTCTATGTCTGAAGTTTACTTGTTTTTGAAGTGTACTACTGTATTTCAACTAATGGACATCAATAAGATTTACAGGCCCATTATGAAAAAGTGAGTCTGCCAAAATAAGACAATGACGACTTGATTGGAGCCACAGGCAACAACAATAGATGCTTTATGCATGAAATGTGAAGCATATTAGCATATTAGAAATGTTTTTAACTGCTTTTAACTGTGACTTTGAATAAATAAATATATTGTCATATCAAATAATGTTAATGACAATTAAGACATATTCCACATTACCGTAAATGCAAAATATATATTTTGCTCAAATTATTCAGCATTTATAAATCATGCTAGAATTTTTTTTTCTTCCCCCTAACATATGCTGTTATTAATAGTCCACCAATAAAATGTAATTTTCTCACTCTTAAAGTGATAGTTCAACCACAAATGAAAATTCTGTCATCATTTACTCTCTAGTTGTTCCAAGTGTCTTTCTTCTGTTGAACACCAAAGATGATATTTTGAAGAATGTTGGTTGACGGTAGCCATTGACTTCCACAGTATGGAAAAAAATACTGTAAAAGTCAAAGGCTACCATCAACTGGTTGGGTCTTCAAAATATCTTGAACTATCCCTTTAAGGTGTGGCCAAATTAGCAAAATGTATCATTTACCAGACACTTTTATCTAAAGTGGCTTACAGACAAGGAATACAACAAGCAACAATCAATTAATCAAAAAGAGATTAATAAACATGAGAAGTGCCAAGTAACATAGATTCAGACATTATTCAGAACATTATTTCAGAACATTGTATTAGGCATTCAAGGTTGGGAATATCATTCCACCAGCAAGGAACAGTGAACGAAAATGTTCTGGGAAGTGATTTTGTGCCCGTCTTTGATGGTACCACGAGGCGTCACTCACTTACCGACCTCAGGCTTCTGGAGGGGCTGTAGACTCGTAAGAGAGAGTGAAAGTAGGAGGTTGTGGAGCCTGTGGCTGTTCTGTATGCAAGCATCAGAACAGTAGTCAGTGGGGAGAGATAAAGATAGGCGTGATGTGGGCTCTCTTGGTCTTGTTGAAGACAAGAGCGCTGCTGCGTTCTGAATCATTTGCAGAAGTTTGATTGCAATTGATGGAAGTACAGCCAAAAGACCATTGCCTAGAAATGATAAGGGCCTGAACAAGAAGTTGTATGGCATGCTCTGTTAGGAAGGACCTGATCTTCCTGATGGTGTGTGGTGCAAACCTGCATGATCAAGCTGTGTTTGCAATATGCTCTTTGAAGGTCAGCTGGTCATCAATGATTACTCCGGGTTTCTGGTCGAACCAGACAGGATAACCGTTGATGAACCTAGCTGGATGGTGAAATCGAGCTGTACAGTTGGAGAGGCAGGAGAGACGAGAAGCTCTGTCTTTGCCAGGTTGAGCTGCAGGTGATGTTCTTTCATCCATGTTGAGATGTCCGCCAGGCAGTCTGAGGTTTGTGCAGCTACCGTTGGATTGACTAGTTGAAATGAAAAACAGAGCTGTGTGTCATCAGCATAGCAATGGTCGGAGAAACTAAATGCCTGTATGATGGGTCCCAATGATGAAGTGTATATGGAGAAGAGAAGGGGTCCAAGAACTGAGCCCTGAGGAACCCCCTTGACCTTTTGATGTGTTTTGGATAACTCCCCTCCCCCGGCAACCATGAAAGACCTGTGAGATAAGATTCAAACCAGTGAAGTGGAGTTACTGTGATGCCCAGTGATGAGAGGGTGGACAGAAGGATCTGATGATTCATGATGTCAAAGGCAGCAGAAAGATTCAGCAGGATGAGAACTGCCTGAGAAATTTTGGTGAAATTTCACAGGTAAAAAAAAAAAAATCTATACTTGTCAATATGGTAGTGATGCATAAAGCATAGAAGTTACTTTCAAGCCAGTTGACGTGACTCAGCTGAACCCTTTGAGAAATGTACGTGGGAAAATCTTTCACCCTTGTTTGACATTTCTGATTATGTGGACTCCAGTTGTAATGACTGGGATTTGAACATGAAAATTTGCTGAACAATGGTAAATGTTACTGCACCTTTATGCCATGCCTTTCTTTTTTTCTCTTAAACACAAAAGGGGAATTTTACTGGTTACTCTTTTCCATACAATCGAATGCAATTTCAGTGGAGACTAAGGCTTTTAAGCTTTAAAAAAATGGGAAAAAGTACCATAAAAGTGGTCCATACAAACTAAGTCTATGTGCCTGCACTCTCTGAAAAAAGGTGCAAAACTGTCATTGGGACAAGACCCTTTCAAAAGCAGAACCATCGCAAGGGCTGAGCGAAGTGTGCGACAGCACAGGGCCTCGCACTTTAGGGAGTCTCATGAAATTTGATCAGGGATTGCAAACAACATTAAATGGAAGATGTGATAGTCTTTTCTTCCCTATTGTGGCATATATCTGAATGAAACGGCTTCTCAAACAAGAAAAATGTAGGGTGGGATTTAATTTGATCCATCGGGAACTGATTGGATCATTGCCATTTGCTATTGCTGTAATCTCATGTAAGTGACAGGTTGTCCTGCCCTCGTGCCAATGTAGACGTCTTCAGAAAACATGCCACTGCAGGGGGAAGTTATTTTGATTAAACATTATGAGGGCACATGAATTGAAAATAATATTAATTATGTACATGTATTTATCATTATTAATAAACACTGCAATATTCCATCAAACAATAAGAAAAGTCCATTTTGATTTAATTGTGACTTTAACATCATTTGCAATGAATTTTGAAGCGACAGGAGAGTGAGTTCACTTTTACTTATAACTTTCTATAATTAAAAGATATACATTTTATTTTACTACACTAATATAAGATAAAATAAAATAGTAAAAAAGCATCCTGGAGGGGCCCATATGCCTGGCATATTTTGCAAAACCGAATAGACTGAGGGGGGCGAGGGAAGTGTCATTATGGATTATGAACTAATATTTGGACAGAAGAAACGGTTAAAAGTTAAAACACCTTGAAGTTAAAACACCTTGATGGATTTGTTTCTTACAATCACACATCTTTTCCCTTCACAAGATTAATAGACTGGACTCATGTTGGTTACTTGAGGATTATTGGAGATGTTTTATCTGCTGTTTGGACTCTCATTCTGATGGCATTGGTGACCACTGCAAAACGGCTTAAGACATGCATTTTTGGGGCATTACCAGTAATTTGCAAAACTGCGAACTTTACTAAATCACCTTGCATTCACTTAAACACTCTCCTCCTACAAATTCATATATACAACAATAATTGAATCCATGTCTTTTTATTGCTAACTTTCCACTGCGTGTCTTTAGTAAATCCTGACGGTAGTTTTTTAATACCAAAAGAAGCTTTGCACTGGTGCAGATTGTTAGTATATCTGGCCCAGTGGCCCTTAGAATCCTTAGATCGTTCAATTCAAACCTGCCATATTTAGCCATAAATGAGCAACATTTGAGCTTCCCCACTCTTGACAAACACCATATGCCACTGGTGTGTGAGGTTAGTAATCGTGAACAATGATATCTCATCAGTGTTCTTCCTACGGCCCCATGGACTCACTAACCTTGCAGCCACCGATGAACACCTTCAGTTCCTCTGTGTCCCCCCTCAGCTGTGAGAACTGGATCCACTATTTACTTGATGAAAAGACAGCGGATGACCCTGGAGAAAACTAATATGCTTATTAGCATTGCTGAGTTTGCCTGCGAGTAGTTCATGTGCATTAATGAAGTAAAGAGAGCTGCCAAACAATTGCGGCCAAGCTGGCATTGGAATTCTAACAGAGTGCCGTAGTCGACTCCCTAATGACCCACAGATCTTCAGTCCGGCCGAATTCAACATCACCGCCTCAAAATGGCCCCACGGCCCTGCGCTGAACCCTTAAAAATGGTGTTTGCTTAGAAGACAAACAAATAAACTAAACTAAATCAGAAAGCGGTTGTTTAGCAGCCCAGCGCTTCTGCAACCACAGTACTTTTTCATGCAAGAAAAATTTTATTTTCGTCTTCGGAAACGTCTCCCTTGGGGGTTGTCACAATTTTTTTCTGCATGAAAGGTCTGAAGATTTCAGCGGTGGTTAAAAATGATCCAGCGAGGCAAATGAGTTTTTATCTTTCTTCATTTTCAAGTCAAGATGGAGTCCACAGATTCTATCCATGAATATCTGAAGCCTGGGGTTTGATATGCTTGCTATTCCAATGAGTGGATTATTTTGACGTAATTGACCATTGACATTTTCCACAGGGCTGCCCGTATATTGTGCATGCCTCACACGGGGGGCAGGCAAAGGCCAATGTTATCAAAGTCCTCACGCCATCATGGTGGTGAAGTGGTGTCTGGCTTTTGGGTGCCGGCCACATGGTGCGATGACATTTTAGCATGGCCGACCCCTAAGATGTGAGCGTGGGTGGATGCAATCCGAGATATTCACGCTCCATGTATGCATGCCAGGATTGGGTTATCCCATCCTGTGCGCCTCAACAGGCTTATTTCGTATAGTATTACACAATATTACATAAATAAAGTGTATTGTGCAAGGTTATTTAATCAGTTACAGAAGAAAATCTGCCAGGCAATTACTATACTAGTAATTTTTTCCTGCTCTTCCATAAATAGATCTGTTTATGGATACAATTAGCACCTGCTCCGTGGAAAAATGCAATCAGGCAGGAGCACAAATTATTTGAAGCTGTTGCTGGGGAAATTGAACATTGTTCTTGACAACACAAAAGGGCAAATTAAGAGACAATAAAGAAACCATCTTTCCCTCTCGGCTTGTCACATGATGAAACAATCTGCCACATCTATTATCTTTTGAATCAGCTATGCTATCTTTACAAGCTGTTACTGGGCCATAATGTGCAGTTTCACATATAAATGGCAACATTTGAAAAGAATATATATATACAGTGAGGAAAATAAGTATTTGAACACTCTGCTATTTTGCAAGTTCTCCCACTTAGAAATCATGGAGGGGTCTGAAATTATCATCGTAGGTGCATGTCCACTGTGAGAGACATAATCTAAAAAATAAAATCCAGAAATCACAATGTATGATTTTTTAACTATTTATTTGTATGATACAGCTGCAAATAAGTATTTGAACACCTGTCTATCAGCTAGAATTCTGACCCTCAAAGACCTGTTAGTCTGCCTTTAAAATGTCCACCTCCACTCCATTTATTATCCTAAATTAGATGCACCTGTTTGAGGTCGTTAGCTGCATAAAGACACCTGTCCACCCCATACAATCAGTAAGAATCCAACTACTAACATGGCTAAGACCAAAGAGCTGTCCAAAGACACTAGAGACAAAATTGTACACCTCCACAAGGCTGGAAAGGGCTACGGGAAATTGCCAAGCAGCTTGGTGAAAAAGGTCCACTGTTGGAGCAATCATTAGAAAATGGAAGAAGCTAAACATGACTGTCAATCTCCTCGGACTGGGGCTCCATGCAAGATCTCACCTCGTGGGGTCTCAATGATCCTAAGAAAGGTGAGAAATCAGCCCAGAACTACACGGGAGGAGCTGGTCAATGACCTGAAAAGAGCTGGGACCACCGCTTCCAAGGTTACTGTTGGTAATACACTAAGACGTCATGGTTTGAAATCATGCATGGCACGGAAGGTTCCCCTGCTTAAACCAGCACATGTCCAGGCCCGACTTAAGTTTGCCAATGACCATTTGGATGATCCAGAGGAGTCATGGGAGAAAGTCATGTGGTCAGATGAGACCAAAATAGAACTTTTGGTCATAATTCCACTAAACGTGTTTGGAGGAAGAAGAATGATGAGTACCATCCCAAGAACACCATCCCTACTGTGAAGCATGGGGTGGTAGCATCATGCTTTGGGGTGTTTTTCTGCACATGGGACAGGGCGACTGCACTGTATTAAGGAGAGGATGACCGGGGCCATGTATTGCGAGATTTTGGGGAACAAGCTCCTTCCCTCAGTTAGAGCATTGAAGATGGGTCGAGGCTGGGTCTTCCAACATGACAATGACCAAGCACACAGCCAGGATAACCAAGGAGTGGCTCTGTAAGAAGCATATCAAGGTTCTGGCGTGGCCTAGCCAGTCTCCAGACCTAAACCCAATAGAGAATCTTTGAGGGAGCTCAAACTCCGTGTTTCTCAGCGACAGGCCAGAAACCTGACTGATCTAGAGAAGATCTGTGTGGAGGAGTGGCCAAAATCCTCCTGCAGTGTGTGCAAACCTGGTGAAAACTACAGGAAACGTTTGACCTCTGTAATTGCAAACAAAGGCTACTGTACCAAATATTAACATTGATTTTCTCAGGTGTTCAAATACTTATTTGCAGCTGTATCATACAAATAAATAGTTAAAAATCATACATTGTGATTTCTGGATTTTTTTTTAGATTATGTCTCTCACAGTGGACATGCACCCACGATGACAATTTCAGACCCTCCATGATTTCTAAGTGGGAGAACTTGCAAAATAGCAGGGTGTTCAAATACTTATTTTCCTCACTGTGTATATATATATATATATATATATATATATATATATATATATATATATATATATATTCCTCACATGTATCTACAACGGCCCCAAAAAAGTATTTGGACATTTGTGTTAAGTCACACACAGTTCAAATTTAGGCAAGCACTACTTTCAAGGAAAACATTTCCCTCCCCCAAAAATTAAAAATAATTCAAGTTTTAAATTGTAAAATAATCTATTGTTTCTATTCACTTTTATGTTCTTTTTTTATTAATTAATTAACTGATTATTTTCTTTTAGTTAAATTAAGGTTATATTAAAACTGTCTTAGCATGCCTTCATTCATTTTCGTAATTTCAAATTACTTTTATGTATAAAATTGAATTGGTTTACTCTTGTCCCAGAGCTTGTGAATTATTATGAATTATTAAAACTATAATCATCTAAATAAAAAGGAAACAAACCATGTCAACTTTTTGAGAAAGTTATTTTTAAAATAAAATAAATATATAAAACAATTATACATACATTATGCCCCACAGTTGTAACATCATTTCCACAGCACCAAATTATTTTGCCCCTAATGATATATTTTTTTAAAAGTTTACTCGTTTATCAAGAAAACAGTATCAGTGAATATACTTGAGATGAAATATGACACATGACATGTAACGAAAAAGAAAATTCAAGGTAAATATCACTAGTGAACAGAATATTACAATTGGAGTTATTTCCTATTGAAATTTTCAAATTATGCAAAAATATTGAAAGTGTTATTTAACTGTATTTATGCTATTTATAAAATGCAAGCTTTGAAATTAGCCTTAGCATAAATAAATAAATAAATATTGTGCAATATGATTTGAGATGTGGTGGGGAATTTAATTGTTTTCAGAAAAAAAAAGAAAAGACAAAAAAAGTTGGACACACAACTGGACATTGTTAGTGTGGACCAAATAAATAAATAAACAAACCAGTGGGCCCAAAAGTGCCCAGTTGTATAAAAACCCATATTTCAAAATTAACTTTAACATTATTTTCATACTTTCACTAAAACCAAGCAATTGGTTAAAAAACTTAGTGAAACTTGTGCATAGTTTGCTTGCAGATGCACTAGAATGACCATTTATCTAATAAAATGAAATACATTTTAAATATGGGTTAGGTTTGAGGCCACTATGAACCACAAGATATTGTATACCTATAGAATTGATCTTGTAAAAAGAATTGGATATTTCAGAAAGTGAAAGTGGAAGAAACACTGAAAGAAAAAGAAAAAAAGAAAAAGCAGCAGTTCAAATTAAAAAGATGTTTTTGTGGAAACTTACTTGATAGCTCAAGTACTTTTCTTCTTTAAGAAGTTTTACTTGTGCAAATTTAATCAGTGGGTGCTTATAATGCAAATTAAAAAAAAGACTCTTGGTTGGTCTGGACGAACAGACTTAAGTGTGTACAACAAGAAACAGATGGTCCCATCTATGTACGCAAACCTTTCTGGTTATCCATAGCATATGGTTTCTGAAGTAGCCAGAATCGACCGTATCTTTACGCTTGACAGCTCAGTAACTAAGGGATCTTTGGTGAAATGAATCCGTACAGCCATGATGACCCTAAGCCAGTTGCTCATCAATGCAGACCCATTTATCAAAGCTAGAGACACTGAGAGCCAGAGATAGAAGGGGAAAAAGATTGCTGTCTCTAAAACCAGGTGCAGCCCACACTCTGGTCACATGACACAATGGGTCACCTAGTGAGGTCGTCACAGGATGAAAGCAGAGAGCAATCCACTAAAGAGGTTGGTTATTCACAAGAACCCAGCTAACAAAAAATATGTTCTAAACACATTTTGCTAACGTTCCTTCCGTTTCAGTTATGAAATTGTCATATATAGATGTTTTTAAAACATTTACAAAACTCATTGTATCATTTTGCAACCATGACATTGCTTTTGAATGCTCTCTGAATGTTCTTAACATTTAAATAACATTGGATGAATGTCAAAATACAGTAAAACGGTTTTTAGAAATAACATTTTTGTGCTAACATTTTGAGAACATTATTAAAGACCAGATAACTTTTGAACAAATGTTCTATTAACGTTACTGGAAGAATGTTTGTTTTTAACTTTCAAAGAACCTTTCCAGAACTCAGAACATTCCCTATTAGCTGTGAATAGCCAGATTTAAATAAGTATGGCTGTAATTGAGCTATTTACATGTTAGGTTTGACCCACAGGCTGATAGTTGATGAGTACTGCCAGAGATCATTTATTTATTTTACATTTACTTGGTCTCAAAACTATTCTACCAAAAAAAAAAACGAAACCGATTTAGATCAGGTAGGCAAATAAACAAATAAATGTAGCTCTGCTGTTTAGTAATCTGACTGTAGCTTGCAATTTTCAAAAGCACTTTCTAGTCTTGTGTGTAATAAGCATCAGGTGGTCAGTTCTCCATGGGCAGACTATATTTGAAGTTAAAGCTAATCAGGGCCGACATCATGGATCAGCTGGCTGATTGAATGCGCTCTAGCAGAGATCTCTGTAAATATTTATACCTCTCAAACTACCACCTACGCTAGCTCATGTAGAGAGCACGGGCCAGCATGCTACAAGCATGAAGCAGGGTTTTACACTGATCACTGGACATTAAAATCAGCTTGAAACACAGCCAGTGAACCATAGGCAAAGCATCAGTCTTGCATAGACACAGCGGTTATGTTACGGCTGAGATAATGCATGGGTTGCATTAAAATAGCAACACTTCAGCAGATCTGCCAACACTGTCAAGATTGATTTGATTTTAAATTCACTGAACAAATGTTACGGCAGTCATCTACATAAAAGAGCTTAAGCATTGAAAAATGAAATACAATACGGCGAAATGATGGTGTATAAAATTTTCATTGATATGCCGGTGATGGACGTGGGTTGCATTGGGATTAATACATTAAAGATCATAACCATAAAACAACTTTTCATGATTCTAACATATGGTCAATTGTAAATCAATAAAATGACATGCTTTAATTATTAAAATGAGCATGCTGATTTCTCATGCAAATTATGACATAAATTACAATAACTGTGGGGTCCAAAAGCATCTGAAACCACATTACACATTCAGGATTTATAATCCATTTTATACATTGAAATAAAAAAATCTAAGTTTTCAAAATGTCAAACAAATTGATGGTATGCATCATTTCTAAATTTGTGTTAATTGTTTAGCTGAACTTTCACTTAAATAGTTACTCTGAATATAATTTGTACAGGAAAATATTGCATTAAATTAGAAAAATGCAAAAGCAGTTTATCAACTGTGTATCATATAGTGATTTTTAACATTTCATTTTTGGTTTTAAATATATAATTTTTACAACATGTTTTTTAAATAAGTTAATTTGAAAAAAAACACCACTAAAATATATTTTAAATAAATTCATTTTGTGCTAAGTACAAATACATTTACATATTTATGTGCTTAATAAAAACACTCTGCAGTTATAATTTTGGTATACTAAACTGGTATACATATAAAGTCTGCTAAATTGGAACAACTAATTTTTGAATTCTTGAATACATGTGAATGCACACATCTTAACATATGCATCTTAAAAAAAAATCTTTTTTTAACAAACATCATGAATTCTTAATTAATTAATGTTTATATTTATATACAGGGGTCGCATCACAACCTGAACTAACCTTCTTATAAAAAGATCAAAATGTCAGATATTGTGGTTTGACCACATGACTTTGTTTCTTTCTTTCTATATTTAGAAACAAAGAATGCCAATTAAGTATTTGACCTGGTAGTCTTAAGCACACATACCCCATTTTATGTCATAAAATGTTGGAAACAAACTATCTTTTGCGGTCTGTATGGAACAGTTGAGCTCAATTCAAGTATATCTCTGCATTTCCGTCTCCAATTGAAACTTCAGTGGAATTCTGAGCGTTCTTGCTGCATGAATTCATTAACATCAAAGCCTGCAGTAACGACTGACAGTAATTAGCCACCATTCAGTAGCCGACAAAAGGGGAGGGGATCTTAAAGTAATGATGGGCTCCTTCAGTGCAATTAACATGAAATTAGGAAATTAGTGACAGGAATGAGAATTAGTAGTGACCCTCGTAACTCTCTTCCTTTTCGCTCAAACGCTCAGGCACAAACATGCCGGCAGGAAGCAGCAGACGAGAGGCCTTCTCCATCTCAAACACCGCAATCGCTTTCGCAGCATAGTCAATGTCGTTTCACTGAGGTGTGCGCTAATATGACACATTTCACAATGCTATTCAACGTCGGTGACATTTCAGCGGTATCTGCGGCTTTTCCCCGTACCTTGAAAAGTAGATAGTCTCTCTGGAGAGCGGTTGAGAGCCACTCATTGATGCAGATTTATACTGAGTTCTAATGGTCCTCAGCTGAGCCCCGTCAAACATGCTCGTTTGATTTAGAAGGTAGTAGAGAGCCTGTGTCAAGAGCGATAGTCACACTAACTTAGCCATTTGGTCAGCGTGACGCTTCTCATTGAAGGTCGTACGCATTTTGATCTGTATCTCAGGTGCCGTGTAAGTGTTTTGGTGTATCTGGCAACGTCACAGGTGTGTGGAGAAGCACTACTGGGCACTACTGTATGATGTGAGTTCTGATATGGCCTAAAAGTGCAGGCTCATAGAATACACAGCATATATGTGACTAAATGCTGTTTCTGGGTGATCAAATTTGTTACAAATTTGTTATTGATGCTTGAAATGGGTGGGACACTAGGGAAGTAATGACAAGGTGAATGCTTATCTCATGAATATTAATTAGGTCATGCTGACGTTGCTGGGTAACCTCCTGGGATGCCCAGTTATGTAATTAATATTCAACAGTCTAGCCTTTACGATATTACTATGCAGATACGCTTGAGCTGTGTACATTGGCAAAATCAAACAAGCTTTAAGTTTTGTCAGAAATGTTGTAAAACATTATAACTAAACCAGAGATTTGGTTGATTCTGTGATTCTGTGATGTGAAAACTGCAATGTCAAGAATTTAACATCAGTTTATGATAAGAAATTTAAATGGTTTCGTCTATGTTAATAAAGAATTAAACACAACGTCAACTGATATTTATATGCAAATGCTTAAAAACCTGCCTTTAGTAGAGTAAAGGACAACTGCCTCTTTAATAACATAGGCCACATATGTAATAAGTTTTGTTTATTACAAACACTTTTTTCTTTTATCTTCTATCAAGTTTTTCAGTACAAATAGCACTGGCAAAAAGAGGAAATTAAAGGAATAAAAAAAATTTAACTACTTGCAAATTATATTTTTTACTCCAAAAGGCTAAATAACTGTCCTAACCACAATCTCAAAATTAATTTGAGTCACAATCACGCTTTAACATGTTCTAGTGGGTTAAAAATCTTATTTGCATATTTGCAGTGCCAGTGTCCTTGATATTATTAATGTTGCTTGAATGTAGTACCATTATTTTAACATTCTAACACTTGAAAATTTTGGCACCAAAATGCAGGGATAACACTGCAGAAATGATGCTAACTTGCTCCAGAGTAGGGTTTCATAGCCACAGGTAAGACAAGATGCTAACCCAGCTTCTAAATTACAAGTGTGAACCTTTCTTCTACCCAGGTTTAAAAGCAGTGTTTAGAACAAGGTTAACCCAGGGTTAAGTACTGTGTGAAAATATGTATATTTTAAAATAATTTTAAAATGGTAAAACAAAAAAGTTGTGGTTTTTTTTCATGCCTGTATTTTACTGTTGGTTTGAAATTTCTTTTGTAAAAATGTCAAATATAAATTTTTATTTCCTTTCTTACTGAATAGTTTTACTGGAATTTGACATTTGACTCTGACATTGGTGAGTTAGACCGTTGAGAAAGCTCAGATGAAAAAGTCAAGACCTTGGTAAATTGTGAGTATGACCAAGTCTAAGGAATATTTAGAGTATTAAAAATAATACTTGAAAATTTGTATCCATTTTGGACTATTCAGCAGCGGGGGTGTAACTATGTGACGATTCAAGTCGGTTGAAATGATAAATGAATTGCAATCGCTGTCAGAGTGCAGATGTTTCATGCTGTTGTTTTACAAAAGGTAAAGTCAGACCATTCTGTTTTTGCGTCAAATTTCTAATTCAAATGAAAAATGGCTCATGTTGCATGTTCTGTATGCAACATCTTTGTTTGGAATGTGATTAAAATGCAGTAGTTGCCTCTTAGTTTAAATGGAAAGAGCACTGGCAAAACTTTAGTTTGTTTATATTAATTTTTTTAAAATTCGTTTTAAATTTCAATTTAGTTTTATTATTTGACATTTCGATTTCACAAAGAAATGTGCAGCATTTTGTCTGAGAAATAATAAAAGGACACCTTTTTTTATTTATAATTTGTCTTAAAGGTCCCATGGCATGAAAATTTCACTTTATGAGGTTTTTTAACATTAATATGAGTTCCCCTAGCCTGCCTATGGTCCCCCAGTGGCTAGAAATGGCGATAGGTGTAAACCGAGCCCTGGGTATCCTGCTTCGCCTTTGAGAAAGTGAAAGCTCAGATGGCCCAATCTGGAATCTTCCCTTTATGTCGTCATATGGGGAAAGGTTACCTTCCCTTTCTCTGCTTTGCCCGCCCATGAGAAAATTAGCTACTACCATGCGAGGCGAGCGCAATATTTTCTTTTCCTCGAGAGACATCATGGCTTGCAAACGAGCGAAGCATGATAGTTGCTCAGTGTTTGGATGTACAAATGAACACCAAAGTATTTTTTTTAGTTCCTTCATCCCAGCCTATGGCTAGCATTAGCTACATGATAATAGCTGTAACAGCATACATAAACAAACCAACTAAAGTACCCTATCCAGACACAATATTTTAAACTAACCATTCGGAGACATCCTGCTGTAGCCGCTGAGTTGCAGCTTCTTCATCCGGTGTTTCTCCATCCGGATCAGATTCTGGGTCAAACTGAAAAGCTTGAATGACTGCGTGTCTATGAGCCATTGCAATACATCCACTGTCAACATTAGCGCATGGTAGCGCAAGCTGGTTAAGGCCACACACCCACCCTCCACCTTGCCCCGCCTCTCTCATTCTTAAAGCTACAGACACAGGAATGGCACGTCTTAAGGAAAGCTCATGGGACTGGCTCATAGTGGCTGAAATTCTGCACCAAGGCTGAATTTCGGGAAACAGACTTCAGACACAGTATTAACCCTCTGGGGTCGACAAACACGTATATGCGTTTTGAGGCAGATTTTCCTGATAAGGCCGAAATGAGCTTGAATTACTCTGCCATTTTTGATCGTACAGATAAGAGCAATACACCATTCGAATCTGTAAGGGGTCTACTTTTATTTGTATACACTCATAATAACAACTAAACTTTGTGCTTTTGAAGAATAAAGAAAACAAACAGGGTGTGCTCTCTGTCTTCTCCGTCTCCGCGAACTGTTTTTAGAAACGCGTCACTAAAATGAACTGTAACTCAGCAAATACTCAACACAGAGACATGGGAGTTATATCTATAGAAAGCTTGAAGTGTCTACTTTGAAATGAAGCAAGTCTTATCGAAAACAAACATTCTGTGAGTAATCAGTATGAAACCAACACGATGTTCAGTCTGTCCCGTCTGACTCATTATCTCTAATGAGATCCCGCCCCCGCGCATATTTAAATAGCCGCGTGGGACGTGCGCATGTGCAAACACCCAACACAAACAAAGAAGAGATCCTCATCGCGGCTACTGTTACTGTTTGCACTGAGTAAAGGAAGGATTTCCCTCGAAAGAAGAACACGATTTCATCCAGCAGAGGAGATCAATCTGATGAGTAAGTAATGTTTCTTTTTTGAATTAGTTAACGTTTTATTGTGACATAAACTTGAACAGATTTACTAACAGTTAGTTGGGGTTTTCCCAAACGACAACATGATGAATGCTACGCCTCTAAGAATGTTTAGACCATGTTTATTATTAACACTCTGTTCACAAATAGATTTTAATAGCGTGCTAAACAATAATAATTAGTTTCTCAGATATAAAATATCACTTTTTATAGTACAAAGTACATCCTTTTATTGTACAAAGCATGCTTGAGTCTGTGGCTACAGAATCATATCATAGGCTACTATAAAATCATACATACTAGACTAT
This sequence comes from Onychostoma macrolepis, assembly GCF_012432095.1. Classification (NCBI taxonomy): domain Eukaryota; kingdom Metazoa; phylum Chordata; class Actinopteri; order Cypriniformes; family Cyprinidae; genus Onychostoma; species Onychostoma macrolepis. Next base: position 8,073,202 of record NC_081169.1, read on the forward strand.
ATGACTACAAAATCATAGTTGGGTTTTTCCCAAACTATAATTCCTGACTACAATGTTTGAAATCGTGTAAAACATTTTTAATATGAGGGGCAATTCACTGGATTTAAATTTCTTACAGCGCGATGATGTTTTCATGCTCTATATAAAACAATAAAAGTAATATAAGTGTACACTGTAACATGATGAATGCTACGAGTCTAAGTATGTTTAGTACATGTTTATTATTAATAGCCTACTCTGTTCAGAAATAGATTTTAATAATGTGCTAAACAATAATTAGTTTCTCGGATATAAGATTTCTTTCTCTTTTTTTATGATAGTACAAAGCATGTGTGAGTCTATGGCTACAAAACCTATATATATATATATACACATACAGATGTTCCTGATATTAACATGCTCACAAATGTTTTTTTTGTTTGTATTTTATTGAATCAGATACCAGCACCAGATGTATCCTGATGTCTCTTCAAACTGTTTTCCTCTGAGAGCGCTGTACCAACATCAGATGTTCAACTACACTGATATTCTATGTTAAAACAAGCTCCTTTTCTACTGATTATGTTTTTTTCTTCTTGAATCCATGGAAAGAAGTAGAGACACTTAAATAACACACGTAAATATCAGGTATGATTTACTTGTTTCACTTGTTGAACAGACCACTTAGGCCTATATAAAAGCATCCAAAAAGCAGCATGTCATGGGACCTTTAAATCTCATTTTGTTAAAACAGTTGTGAGAAAATCGTACAGTGAAGTCAGTATCGTGAATTGTATTGCATCGTAAGCTGAGTGAATCGCTACATCACTATTGAGCAGAAAGCTTTAGAACGCTTACAGAAAAAAAAAAAAAAAAAAAACTACCTTTGCTTCTTTGTGATGTCAAATTAACCAACAGTTCAGCTGCTTGAATTCCAGGCTGGTTTGGTGTTAGGTTAGCTGGTGGATCAACAAAACCAAGTTGTCAACCTACATGATGGTTAACCTGCTCTGGAGAAGGCATGGTAGAAAATTCAACACACCAGAATCAACATTGAAAACACAAATATTCTGATGACCATCAGTGTTGGGGTACTAGTTTTCCTCTATACTCTATTTGACCCAACAGCATTCTAAGAGTACTTATATTTAGTACAGCACTGGAAAGTTTCACTCTACTCATTAAGGCTTGAGCCTTTTCAGAACATAGTATGTCAAACGTGTTGCAAAGTCAAAAGAAAAAAAAAAACCTGCAGCCTCTATCAGCTTCATCATTAATCGTACAACGGCAACACAACATCAGTAATAAGAAGCTCATCTCATGCCTGAAGACTCCATGAGACTTTACACTGATTTACAAGAGCACTTCCGTCTATCCCACCCTTTCGCCAGTAATGATTCTGCCTGCTAATGGTGCACATTAGTGTTAAAGTTGCAGCAGACCAGCACACGTTGCTGTCTGTGAAAGCAGATCAGTTTTATAGCTTTTCGGAAATTGGTTTGGGATAGCAAAACCGCAAGAAGGGCACAACACTACTCAGAAATAGTTCTTGCCAAGTACATCAACATATGCAGACTGCACTCAGCCGCTTCCATTTTAGTGAACAAGCTCTTGATTAAAGATTAATTTGGGGGCTTGTCAGCCCCTGAGCTGATCAAGTCTTCAATGGCGCAATGAAGTGAGCACCTCTTCATTTTACCACAGCTGTGGAAGTCTTAATCACTGAGAAGAGTCTGATTGTCTGTGTGCATATCAATGTATGGATTCGCTCACAAGTAGAGACATTTATTAAACAATGCTGCTTTTGAGAGGATATGACTGCGGTGTCATGCATGATCACATGATCAGAGCTGAACATTAGACTATATTCACATCAGTGTAATTTTAGTATTTTAGAATCGTTGAGATACTATTATAGTTTTTTTTTTTTTGGTTACACTTTAGCATAGGGACCAGTTCTCACTATTAACTAGTTGCTGATTAGCGTACCTATTATTAACATATTGGCTGTTTATTAGTACTTATAAAGCACATTCAGCATGACCATATTCTACATCCCTTATCGTATCCAATACCTACCTTACTAACCAACTAAGTAACTTAGTTGTTGGTCACCAGCATATACTGAGTTTTACATGAACATGGGACGCTGGGAATCTGGGATCCTTAGAAACCCACTGCTCAATATGACCAAAAATAATCTGAAACATACCAAATATATTAACTTGCAAAACTTACAACATCCTTATATCACATATATGCAAGTGACATACCTTTTCTCAACTCAATAAATCCTCTTAAATTTGGTAGTAACTCAACATCATCAATTCAGAAGCCTAACAAATATAATATTTCCTTAGATCTGTTTGCTTCAAAGCAATAGTCAACTAAGTTATACAGCGAGTATCAAACATCTAAAAAAGAACTCCATTATAATGTGTGATTAATGTTCAGTCTGTTATCAAAACAGCAATCAATTCACCAATTAAAGGGATGACAACATTAAGTGTCTCCAATGACCCAAAACAATGCTATAGTGGAACAATCTTTTAACACTGTTTTAACAAAATTAGAGCTGTTTGTATCTCAAAATTTTCAACTCTGTCTGAGAACTGAGATGCTCTCTCTCTCTCTCTCTCTCTCTCTCTCGCTCTCTCTGACTCACTGCCAGACCAGCAATCAATGCTGACTTGCTCAGCCCCTGCCTGTCCTTAAAGGAGTGGCACATTAATGTTTTAAAAAGCGTATAATAAAACTGTGTAGATGAATGAAAACACACACACAGAGAGAGAGAGAGAGAGACATCTGGGTTACAAAAGCTGAGACTAAGATGTACAGTCTGACATAAATGGCAGTTAATGTTGCACAGTCTGTCTTGAGCTTGGCTTTTTTATGGAAAATCTCACCGGGCTTGATATTTTACAGTGTGACAGAAAACATGAAGGATAGAAAAAAGTTCTAGCTTCCCAAAATAACCCTTTTAAACACAAAATTGTGTTATGAAATGATTCTGATGTTTTTGTCCAGACCTATTAAATTATTTAAAAATATTACAAATACAACTCACACATAAATTTTATAAAATGGAAGTTTCTGAGTTAAAAATTAATTTCAATTAAACAATTATAGTACTTAATTTGGGCAGATATAATCTTGACATACTGCAAATGGTATGAACTCTCCTAATATTACAACAAAGAAAAAAAAAAATTAGGAAGGAAGAAATTATTAAAAAAGGAAATCTTAAGCAGATTGGTAGTGATAATTTCTTAAAAAAACAAACTGTTTCCATGTTTTATATATATATATATAAACTCAAATGGTGCAATGACAAGAAACAGCATAAAACACATAGGAAATTATATAATAGAAAGAAGTCTGCAAACCTACATCTTTTAAAATATCATATAACCCATAATAATCATTTAAACTTTTTATGACAAAAATGTTAATGTTGATATTTATGAATAACTGATGGTATTTGTTTGAAAAAGAGAAACTTATATATATATATTTAGGAAAGGAAAATATACCTCTTACCACATGACACAGAATCGATTAATTTAATCAGTTTTCAATTTCTTAAAAGGCCGAACATATTTTTTAATCGTATGAAATCAACATGAATACAATCACTACATTTCTTAGAACTTGTTACATCTGCTTTAAACTACATTTTAAAAAACAATATCAGATTTTTTCATATTTTGTTATATGAAAAGAGACTCTTAAATGACAACTGATATTATTCTCAACGAAGACTTCCTCGCTCAACCAGCTCCCCATTAATGCTACATTGATCCACTGAAGTCCACTAGATTCTGTTCTCTCAGAAGAAAGCCAATTTCTTCACAACTGCTCTGTAACTGTCATTCTGTCTCAAGGTCACTGTCTTAGTTTTGACCCAACCATCCAGCCCTTGGCCACAGTCAGGAGCAGCACACCAGTGAGCCATGAATCATATGATCACACTGGGCACACACGCATGATTCTGTTTACACAAGGTGTGTGTGGTGACATGTTTGAGACTGGCTTAGACTCATGCCCCAGGAGTCACATATAAATAAATGTCAGCTGTGCTGAGTTGGGCTGAGGGCTGACTTAATGCAGTACCTTAACCGTGGGCCGCAACACCAGACGTCAGCTCACATTAAAGCGCTGGAGTGCTGAGAGTTGTCACTTGATTGTGACAGACAAGAGGTTGTTATCTTGTCGCCTTCCAACGCTGAGCAACGGTGGAGGTCAAGCCGACAAAAACCTTTGAAGGGAAAAATCATCTGCCACTTCACAACCAGCAGCTGTGTTTGGATCCTTCCAATTATTTTCAATTTCGTTTGATATGGCTTTGATATGAGAAGAGATGGAACAATCATTAAATGAGACATAAAAAAATGTCAAGCTTTGCGGTATATCACTTGTTTACGCACAAGTCATGATAAATGTTATGCCACAATGACTCTTACATGATGTTGGATGTGGATACAAGTTTTTTTTTCATCAGAGATTCTGAACAAAAGTTTTGGGTGATGAGATTTTTATGTATCAAAGTTTAATGTGATTCTATATAACCAGAGCTTGACAGAATATCCAGGTTTATCCAGATTGAGCCAGTGTCAAGATTGTTTCATAAGTCTTGTACTGTCTTAAAGGAAAAAATTCAAATTCTGTCACCGTTTACCTACCCTTTTGTTATTCCAAACCTGTGCTATCTTTCTTCTGTGGAACACAAAAGGAAAAAATAAAAATAAAAATAAAATAATATATTGTCCCAGGTGCTCTTTTCAATTCAAACATTGACAAAAAGCACAAGAGCAGTGGTCCAAAACTCCAAGTCTTCAGAAGACCGTGGCCTATCATTTATTTTCAGAAGGAATTCTCATTCCCATTATATTATTAATTCCAAGCTGCCATTACTCCAGTCTTCAGTGTCACACGATCCTTCAGAAACCGTACTAATATTTTTTTTTACTAATACTAATATGTAGTAATATAGTTCTGTTGCTCAATTATTATCAATTATTAATAGTGCTCAGTGCTGCAAACTGCTTTTGCTGGTAATATTGTTTTTTTTTAAGAAACTATGATACATTTTTTTCATGATTCTTTGATGAACAGAAAGTTCAGAACAGCAATCTTTTGTAACAATATAAATGTCTTGACTGACATTATTTTAATGTGTCCTTGCTAAATAAATGTACTATTTTGTTTTCAACATTGATATTAAAGGGATACTCCACCCCAAAATGAAAAGTTTGTAATTATCACTTACCCCCATGTCGTTCCAAACCCGTAAAAGCTTCGTTCGTCTTCGGAACACAATTTAAGATATTTTGGATGAAAACCGGGAGGCTTGTGACTGTCCCATTGACTGCATAGTAAATTACACTGTCAAGGCCCAGAAAAGAATGAAAAACATCATCAGAATACTCCATCTGCCATCAGTGGTTCAATCGTAATGTTATGAAGCGACGAGAATACCACGACACAGGGATACGTCTTATACGTCGAATTACACTTTGATTTGAACGCAAACAGCGCATCCCTGTGTCGCGGCTGAAGAGTGTACGCATTTTGCGTCCAGGGGATATTCTCCAAAATGACGCTATGGTGACGCAGAGGAGACATTACAGTGCCTAATTGTTGAATAAAGTCATTATTTTTGTTTTATTTCCGTACAAAAAGTATTCTCGTCGCTTCATAACGTTACGGTTGAACCACTGATGGCAGATGGAGTATTTTTATGATGTGTTTCATACTTTTCTGGACCTTGACAGTGTAATTTACTTGGCAGTCAATGGGACAGTCACAAACCTCCCGGTTTTCATCCAAAATATCTTAATTTGTGTTCCGAAGACGAACGAAGCTTTTACGGGTTTGGGACAACATGGAGGTAAGTGATTAATAAAAAAAAAATCATTTTGGGGTGGAGTATCCCTTTAATGAAAAAAAATATTTCTTGAGAATGAAATCAACACATTAAAATGATTTCTAAAGGATCACATGACACTGAAGTAATAGCAGCTGAAACTTCAGCTTTTGATTACTGGAATAAATTGCATTTTAAAATTTATTTAAAAAAAAAAAAGTTATTATAAATTGTAATTGTATTACTATTTTTACTGTATTTTTAATAATGCCAGAATTCCCTTTAAGCCTTTAGTTTTCTGTTAAATGGAAATTTGTGGAAACATGCATTTTCAGTGTTTCATCAGCTGAGTGATTGACACCCAAGAAAACAACAGAACACACTGTATTTCCATTTCTCACAGACTTGTTTTTGTTTGTCTCAAATTAAATGGTGTCTACTCTGACAAATTCTTAATAAAAATGGAAATTACTACATTTTCATGAACAAAATAGTTTTACAGGATCATACTTCATTAGTGATGAAGAGAATATATACACAGATACATTTTTCACATAAGAACAAAAACATGCAGTTAAAAATAGATTTTCAATTATATGTCCACTTTAGTGGTAAAAGATAGATAGACAGACAGACAGACAGAAAGATAGATAGATAAATATGATATTGTTTGTTGTTATCATTACCAAAAGGAACTTCAAACTGAAATGAAATAGTTTTTCTATTTTTTTCTAGTTGTGCCCACTGCCCAATAAAGGGTTAACCTGAGTAGCTTAACAATTCTGTTTTCTTTTGATTTGATTTTGACTTTTAGATGATTGCCTTCTCACTTTCACTGCAAATCCACCTGCTGCTCACATCAAAAACGTTAGTTTTACAATCTCCTTGTGTTCCACCGAGACCCCCATCTGCATGGTGACACCTCAATGCTGGAAATTGGAGCCCGGTAGGGTGCTAAAAGTGCCTTCAACCTCAATAATCCTTTTAATCTCTCATCAATCATGTGGAAGTGGCATTGAGGCCCTGATCCTATTACCGTTCGGAGGAAAATTGCTATCCCTGAGAGTAGACATGTTGCAATTGGCTGTGAAAGTTGGCAACAGTGCAATGATGGTAATGACAAGTTGGATCAAGTAATCGAAGGAACAAATCACCCAGTGTCTCATTCACAAGCTCTTTAAATAAACAACCAAGAAAATGATGCAGTCTGACTGAGAAGCACTTGTGGTTGGGCTTTCCGACTGATGTGTGTTTTTACATTATGCCTCTGTTCAGCCTTTTTTAAATGTGCAATTTGCCATTTCTGCCTCTGGTTAGCAATTAGACCTCCAGTGACAAGAGGCAAATCACAATATTTATTTCTGCTATTTGAATTTTCACTATCAATATATTTATTTCCAATACACTAATTCATAGACTAATACTGTATGCAATAGGAATGCACCAGAAGATGAATACTTTATTAGTTACGTAATCAGATTACTTTTGTTTTTTTACTTTTTTCAAGTAACTAGTAAAGTAATGTATTATAGGTGCAGAGGCAGAGGCACTTCCTTCAGACTGATGCTTATTAATTTCCTTTTTGGTGTGAAAAGGCTTTTACATTTGCCAAAAATATAACTTTTGGGTTTTTTGTTATTAAAAATAAATAAGCAAGCCCAGCTCAGGTGGCAAAAAGTAACTGTGTAATGCAAAGTTCTGTCATGACAACTCTCTGAGAGTTTAGCATGGTAATATACATGGCAATTTTAATGTGTTTGGTCTTATCAGAATAGATCTGCTACACTACCAAGATTGCTACTGCCAATACATCCACAGACATGCTGCTGTAAGCATGTAAGAGATACTGCTGCTGCACATATAACATACAGTGAGGAAAATAAGTATTTGAACACCCTGCTATTTTGCAAGTTCTCTCACTTAGAAATCATGAAGGGGTCTGAAATTGTCATCGTAGGTGCATGTCCACTGTGAGAGACATAATCTAAAAAAAAAAATCCAGAAATCACAACGTATGATTTTTTAACTATTTATTTGTATGATACAGCTGCAAATAAGTATTTGAACACCTGAGAAAATCAATGTTAATATTTGCTACAGTAGCCTTTGTTTGCAATTACAGAGGTCAAACGTTTCCTGTAGTTTTTCACCAGGTTTGCACACACTGCAGGAGGGATTTTGGCCCACTCCTCCACACAGATCTTCTCTAGATCAGTCAGGTTTCTGGCCTGTCGCTGAGAAACACGGAGTTTGAGCTCCCTCCAAAGATTCTCTATTGGGTTTAGGTCTGAAGACTGGCTAGGCCACGCCAGAACCTTGATATGCTTCTTACAGAGCCACTCCTTGGTTATCCTGGCTGTGTGCTTCGGGTTATTGTCATGTTGGAAGACCCAGCCTCGACCCATCTTCAATGCTCTAACTGAGGGAAGTAGGTTGTTCCCCAAAATCTCGCAATACATGGCCCCGGTCATCCTCTCCTTAATACAGTGCAGTCGCCCTGTCCCATGTGCAGAAAAACACCCCCAAAGCATGATGCTACCACGCCCATGCTTCACAGTAGGGATGGTGTTCTTGGGATGGAACTCATCATTCTTCTTCCTCCAAACACGTTTAGTGGAATTATGACCAAAAAGTTCTATTTTGGTCTCATCTGACCACATGACTTTCTCCCATGACTCCTCTGGATCATCCAAATGGTCATTGGCAAACTTAATTCGGGCCTGGACATGTGCTGGTTTAAGCAGGGGAACCTTCCGTGCCATGCATGATTTCAAACCATGACGTCTTAGTGTATTACCAACAGTAACCTTGGAAGCGGTGGTCCCAGCTCTTTTCAGGTCATTGACCAGCTCCTCCCGTGTAGTTCTGGGCTGATTTCTCACCTTTCTTAGGATCATTGAGACCCCACGAGGTGAGATCTTGCATGGAGCCCCAGTCCGAGGGAGATTGACAGTCATGTTTAGCTTCTTCCATTTTCTAATGATTGCTCCAACAGTGGACCTTTTTCACCAAGCTGCTTGGCAATTTCCCGTAGCCCTTTCCAGCCTTGTGGAGGTGTACAATTTTGTCTCTAGTGTCTTTGGACAGCTCTTTGGTCTTGGCCATGTTAGTAGTTGGATTCTTATTGATTGTATGGGGTGGACAGGTGTCTTTATGCAGCTAACGACCTCAAACAGGTGCATCTAATTTAGGATAATAAATGGAGTGGAGGTGGACATTTTAAAGGCAGACTAACAGGTCTTTGAGGGTCAGAATTCTAGCTGATAGACAGGTGTTCAAATACTTATTTGCAGCTGTATCATACAAATAAATAGTTAAAAAATCATACATTGTGATTTCTGGATTTTTTTTTTAGATTATGTCCCTCACAGTGGACATGCACCTACCATGACAATTTCAGACCCCTCCATGATTTCTAAGTGGGAGAACTTGCAAAATAGCAGGGTGTTCAAATACTTATTTTCCTCACTGTATATGAAATAACCCCCATAAATAACATGCATGAAATCACCCTGTATCAGATCGTCTCGGTTACGTCTGTAACCCTTGTTCCCTCCTTCCTATAAGGCAGACAATAGGACCGGGATCTACACAGAGAAGGTCAGCTACTGTTGTTCCTTGAGCAACCCAGACAGTAGAACATGGATAACACTGGGAAGCGTGCCCTTCCACTTGGAAGAGGAGTCACTGCGGAGTCACCTCCTCCCAGAGGGGTTAAGTGACATTTAGACATGTGAAGTTACCCCATAGGGCTCTATTGCACATGGAAGTCTCTGAGATGGCTTAGGCTGCATCATATAGAGACGGCAGAACATGATCTGCCAGGGAAAACACGGCTTTAATAAGTATACCGTGGAATACACATATGGGATCCCAACAGGGTCACTCATATGGGCACCAACCTCACACCAGATTTCAAGAATTCATTGGCTGAAAGGCCTGGCGCCGGACGCTCCGCCACGTCCGAATGCCGGAGTGCTGGAGGACTCGACAGGGTTTGCCTGGTTAAGGAACTCTCTGGAGAATTAGGTGTAAGAACGCCGCAAGCCGACTCTGAGCCGTGCCTCTCAGTGCCACTACCAGTTTGAGGTGAGAACACAGGAGGAAACCGGTTCGTTCACGTAGGCTATAAAACCTAGCGAACGTGTTAGGAGTCGCCCAACCACAGCTCTACAGATGTCTGCTAGCGAGGCACCACGAGCCAGCGCCCAGGACGATGCAACACCCCTAGTGGAGTGAGCACGCAACCTGAGCGGGCAGGGCACACCTTGTGCTTCATAGGCCAAGGTGATGGCATCCACTATCTGGTGGGCCATCCTCTGCTTGGAGAAAGACTTCCACTTCTGCTGTCCTCCGTAACAGACAAAGAGCTATTCTGAGGTCCTGAAGCTCTGAGTTCTTTCCACGTACTGTCGCAGTGCACGTACAGGACAGAGCAAAGCTAGGGCTGGGTCTGCCTCCTCCAGGGGCAGCGCTTGCAGGTTCACTACCTGGTCCCTGAAGGGAGTGGTAGGAACCTTGGGCACATAGCCGGGCCGGGGCCTCAGTGTTGCACTGGAGTCAGCCGGCCCAAACTCAAGGCACGATTCGTCGACCGAAAAAGCCTGCAGGTCCCCCACCTTCTTGATTGAGGCCAACGCAGTCAGGAGTAGGGTTTTCATAGAGAGAAACTTCAACTTCGTCACCCCGCAGAGTGGTAGCGGCTGTTGGACATAGTTGCATGGCCACAGACCGCTCCACCGAGGGGATGCCCGCATACCCCAAAGCGGCCCCACCATGAGAGCGGAGGAGCCACAAGATTTGTTTCGGGCAGTGAAAGGTGCCTTCCACGATCTTGTAAGCTCCTCATGCACTTCCGGAAAGAATGGCACCGGAGGGGGCGACCCCCACCAAGAAACCACTCATCCAGCCTCGAAGGATCGGGACGCGGTGGAGGATTCCACACAAGCCCGACATTCTTGGCGGCCCGGGAAAGCATAGCCATCATCTCTGGGTCTGGCTCGGACAATGCTACCACACCCGAAGGGGGCAACGCAGCCGAGTCGTCATCCCCAGAGAGAGAGATCTCACCCTCCGATGCAGCGATCGACATCTGGTCGTCAGGGTGAGCACCAAAGGAAACGGGTGGTATACCCCGCTCTGCAGAGGTCCCAGCCCGCTCCAACGGCAACCCCACCGGCTGCGGAGCGCTTGAGGGGTGAGGAACCCCTCTTGGGGAAGCCCTCACCATAATCCTCAAATCACCTCTGACTCCACTGGATCCAGCGCCGTCCCAGGAACGAACGCTGGATCGCGGCAGAGGCAGAGGGACTCCGCCATGTTTGACATAGCGGAGTCTATTACACAACTCTGAGATGGTCATGTTCCCACAAGAAGAACATGAACCATCCATGAAAGCCTCCTCAGGGTGCTGAATGCCCAGGCACGTGAGGCAGTGATCGTGACCGTCCTGAGGCGCCAGAAACCGACCACACCCAGAAACGCACGGGTGATAAGACATCTTTAAAAAGACGCAATCACCCGTGTTGCTCTTTTAGAGAAATTTGCTCTTTCAGTGCTGAAGCACGCAGGGGAGCTGGCCACCACACACTCCTAGTGTGACTGTCTTCACGGGAATCGCTCTCCTCTTCTTCCCTTGAGACCGTGACCACCGCTGCTGCGCTGTAACGCCCGCACTCACTCGCTCTTTCTCACCTGCAGGATAGGAGAGCAGCAGTGATTCACCGCCGCTCGGCTCCGAAGCGAAAGGATGAATTAATGCGGTGCACCTGCTGCCTCTTATACTCACACTGTGATCAGCGGCAGCTGGATGCAATGATCGCATGCCAATGTCCATTGGCTCGTTTAGTTACACTCGAAGTGGATTGGTCTCTCTGGTGAGATCCCAATTTGTCAGTCATCCGACGTGACTCGGAGTGACCGACTGAAAGGGAACTACTGTATACAGGTGGAGCTGGGGATGGTGGAGGTTTCTAAAACGTGCTGCAACTGCTACAGCAAGCACAAGCTGAGATTTAAATGTTGAGCAGCAAGCTCAGTGGCTGCTGTTGTGAAAAGAAACCAAAACCAATCATGTGAATAATGATGTGATTATGTCAGATTAGCTTAAAACTTATTGGCCTGTGCCAAATAGTTTCATGACAGAACTTTGTATTAATGCAATACTGTCATGTAGAGCCCTGCACGGGGCTGTTTTCTTAAACCCGCACCCGCCCGCTCCCGCAGACTTTCTCTCAGAGCTTGTAAAAAATGTTGGTTACACAAATACTCAAATGTTCGTTCAACTTAACATCCAGAATAGCAGGCTTTAAACATGATTGTGTTTAAATAAGATGAAGTAATGCTAAACCAAAGCACCACACTTGACAAAAACATTGGGTATTTTTTTTTATTAGCATTATAAAACATTAACCATTAAAACAAAAGCACAAATAGCAGCACCTCAGTTTTTAAAAGTATCCTACTGCTTGCTACACAAGCACCAAACTATTTATTAAACAAACAGTTTAAAGGTCATTTCACACCCAGTCCGAAATTTTCGCACGTTAAAAAGTAAATACATAAGTCAAAAAGTACACAGATGTCCTACTACTGGTGAGATTCTGAAGTCCACATCTGATGGACACTTTACTATCCCATGATGCCATGAGAGATGAGTTGTGAATGGAAATGAAGTGATGCAACATGTTGGTAGGTCACATGACAATGACAACATGAACGTAATCAAGGCATATCACATCATACTAGACATTCATAGTACAGAATGTACATTTCTAATAGTCTCAAAGTAACTCCTCGTTTGCAGTAGGTACCTTTATAGAGAGTATGCAATTTCGGATGCAGATTAAGAGTAGTATGCCAGTATACTATACTGAATTCAGTTGCTGTGAGTCATTGAATTATTCATTCAACCAATTCATTCAAATACATTAATTCATTCACAAACAAAACAACACTACTGTTTGTAGTTTGGGAATGGTTCGTTTCATTTTGTCTTCGTTTAGAACTACTTTCATTGACTGTACAAAAATAGACAAAGTAACTGCTGGTATTGTTTCTAAAATGTAAGTCACACAATATTAAATTCTTGCATACTGTTTTTTATACTTAAATATCACACTGGCAATCATGCAGTTGGTCTAAATATCAGCACAGATGTGATTACCTGCAGCATTCTGCCTATGGCTGAATCACTGTTTTCAAGTGCTTTGAAGCTCTCAGCTCCCTCCAGCGATATTCATTCTCATCTTGCTTCTTTTTTGGTCCCTTTTTAGTCTTTTGTTCTCATTTGTCTTGCTATTCCTTTTAGGACTTTGGCTGTGTATGCTATTGCTGACAGATGAGAACATTTCACACCCTCCAAATGCATGATAACTGCTTCAGGTTTCTGAATCTCATTTTCAGCTTCAGCTTGCCATATATGGACTGTCTGCTCTGAACAGAAAAATGACTGAAAACAGTTCTTTTAACAGTAATGATATTTTACAGTTTTACTGTTTTTACTGTACTTCATCAAATTAATGCAGCCATAGTGGGCATAAAAGGCTTCTTTCAAAAACATAAACATTTTGTTATTCCAAACGTATGATCGTCAGTTGAGTTCTGACTGTTATATATGTATACAGTATATTTGTATAAACTTTAAACAATTAAATAATCACTGTTTGACTACACTGACTATTTTACTAGTACTGAGTACTAGTATCTAACATAATTTAAAAACACAGTACAGTAAAATCATTAGTTTTAGATTCCTTTTTTTTTTTTTTTTGTTTATCTAATTTCTGCTGGTCAAATGTCTCAACGTGTTGCAGTACCACTCAATGAATTTCCCCAAGCAGTTGAATTAATCACACTTCAATGGGAAAATTCTGGCTCTGGAAGATGAAAGTTTATGATGAGAAGTAATCAAGCCCCTCGTGAGTTTTTAAATTTAAATGTGCTCACTGGAAGATACAGCCTACATTGGAATAAATAAATGAACTGCAATCCAAAAATCCTATTTTTTTTTCCTCCTGGTAAAAATATGCCTGCTTTTGCCCCTTGAGTGTTACAATGATTTAGTTTGATTATCTCATTAATACGGAGTGGGTGAATACATCCAAGCCAACAGTAATTATGGGTTTTATGATGCATGTAATGCGGGTCTCCTTCTGCAATCACCTTGTCTAAAAATAAGACATATTAGCCCACCATTCTGTAGATATCCAATAAAACACAATAAAATATCTATGCGATTTATTATGAATAATATGCTAATGACCACTGCGACCTCCATATCAACATATTCATTGCTGTAAAGAGCCTTTCAAGTCAGTAAATGGAAAGTGACCCATTTATTTTTTCACACGTTCCTACTCTTGTCTTGTGAGCAATTCACCAGTGCACATTGTCCAAATGTCATGTTTACTAACAAGTATTAATCAAATAACTGATCAAAAAAGCAATACAACAACCAAAATGCTATTAAAATAAATCTTACAATAACAACAATGTTGTATGACCAACAAGCACACTACGAGATCCAATCACCCTGGCCAATGATGATAGGATGCTTATGGTATGAAGAAACTACCCATTTACTGATAACAGAGCCATTTCCCAGGAAATGACTGAGAATAGCATCTAAATGTGCGAGATTATACCTACAGATGGTTTTGCTCACTATCCTTGGCTCTTATCTGAAAAGGGTCTTGAGCATTTTTGCAAGATGACATGTGAAAGAGAGGTGAAATAGTGAGAGATGCTTTTGTTTGTCCATGGTGTTCTTAGAAACGAAGAACTGTCGCAATAAGGATTTCATAACTGCACTTATGTTTTACCTGGTGCCGGGGCTATTATTGTTAAAGGGGTCATATGATGCTTTTTTAAAGATCATTATTTTGTGTATTTGGTGTAACAGATTATGTTGACATGCTTTAAAGGGGTGGCTGATTGCAATTTCACTTTTTTTAACGTTAGTTAGTGTGTAATGTTGCTGTTTGAGCATAAACAATATCTGAAAAGTTGCAGCGCTGAAAGTTCAATGCAAACAGAGATATCGTCTTTTAAAATTCTGGAAGTTTAATGCCTACAAAAACGGCTGGTAAGGGACTACAACGAACTACTTCCCGAGTCTGATACGTCATGGACCCAGATAAACCCCGCCCTCTGGAACATGTAAGGAAGGGGGCGAGGCCATGCTGCGCTGCTTTAGAGAAGAGGAAGAGAAAACTAGGAGTGCACGTAAAAATCTATTCATATATGAATCGCGATTCTGTCTTATAACGATTCTAATGGATTTACAAGTTTCAAAATCAATGTTCTAAAACAGCCGTTCTTTAATACTGTTCCTCGCCTCGCCCTGCTCTGCATCTCTCTCTCTCTCTCTCTCATTCAGATCGTCAGATCAGCTCCAACAAACCGTTCCAATTATACATTTTCACATAGCAATGAGAAGCGTTATACATGGACGTGTATGCGGTTGCCATACTGTATTAAAGCTTTAATCAGAATAAAACTGTATATTAAAAGCTAACATAAGCAGTAGCATAATAACAGCATATCTAAAAGTATGAGACAACAAACAAACAAACAAACATACCATTAAGAGCCGTGCTTGCACAGGTTCTGCGCGATCCTCTTCAATAATATCCTCTGCGTCTCAATCGGGCTCAAACTGATAAGCAATATAGACAACCCCATTGTTTACAATACAACCGGAGCACATGCCGCTGAGCTGAGGGGCGGGACATTTAGACGCATGCTCGGCAGTTTAGTGAATCACAACACACTGAGCCAGCTAACCAATCAGAGCCCATCACGTGTTTCTGAGGGAGGGGCTTCATAAAAACAGGAAATAATCGAGGTGTTTGTCAGAGAAGGGACAGAGCAGTGTGGAATAAAGGTAAATTATATGAAAAATAATGCGTTTTTTAAAAAACGAAGCATGAACACATGTTAGACTGCACCCCATAAACACAATCAAGCCTAGAAAAAAAACAGCAAACCACCCCTTTAATGTTCAAAAAACGCATCATTTTCTACAAAGTCCCTCCTTATGACAAGCACTCTCTGCTTGTTTTCCAGTGCTTCTGGGCTTCTCAATGTACTCAAATGTGAATTAATGCCAATTAAGCAACTCACTGTTTCCAGTATATGTAATATCCAAGTAAAAGAGACAATAACTTACCTTGGAATCATAATTTCCAAAAATCCAAAATTTAGTTGTGATTTAAATTTCTTGCCTATCACAGAGAAAACCAAAAGAAAATTTAATCAGTGGCTTCAGAGAGATTTATCTTTAAAAGGAAGGATTCTTCTCTCCGAGGCAGAAGGCGTCTCTTGTCTGACATATGCAGCTATCTCTTTAAACCTTGATAGAGTAATGTGTAAAAAGATTGATCAACTGCTATGTAATTTTGTATGGGAAAATAAGACAGGAATGGTGGTCTTAACTTTGTTGATTTTGCAACCTTGAATAATACTTTTAAAATCAACCGGTTGAGAAATTACTTGAAAAATCCATCCAGTGTCTGGAATATTATACCGGAATATATTTTCTCTCAATTAGGTGGTTTGAATTTTCTATTGTTATGTGACTATAGTATTGAAAGAATCCCTGTTGCTCTCTCTCATTTCCACAAACAAGCGCTGTTAGCTTGGTCTATGCTTTTCAAACACAATTTTTCTCCAACCAATTACTTTATCTTGAATAATAAGAATATTTGTTTTAAATATAAGTCTTTATTTTTTTGAAAATTGGTTTAAGAATGGGATCAATCGGGTTAGTCAATTATTTAATCAAGATGGTTACTTATTTACATATCAAGAATTTATTTCTAGCTATAATATTCCTGTTACTCCAAAACAGTTTGCTATTGTATTTGGCACTATTCCTAACTGTGTCATTATGTTATTTAAGGGCTGAAATCGTTTCTTGACAAATTCTGAAACTCCACTTCCAGACCCAACTGACAACATATGTAGGTAGAATATGTTTTAAATCTGCATAAAAAAATAACACAGTAATTCGTTCTCTTTTTCTTAACAATTCTGTATCTACTTCTCATGTTGTTGCAAAATGGAATAGTTTAGTGGATAAAATTTTGTGGAAAAAGGTTTGTACCCTTCCTGTACCTTTTGTGATTCACAACCGGAGTCTATCTTGCATCTTTTTTGGCATTGTGATCATACAAGAAAACTGTGGCAAGACATTTTTCAGTTCATTGTAGACTATATATATATATGAAGACTTTGAGCTTTATTTTAGGGATGTTTTGTTTGGGTTTTTCAGTTTTGAGAAGCGATATATAAATGTTTATTTTCTCTGCAACCTAATTATTTTGCTTGCTATTCTGTATGCAAATCTTGAGAAAAAAAAAAAAACACAAGCGCAGTCTGCTCTGATTGGCCAACTGACCCAGTGCATTGTGATTGGCCGAACAGTTAATAATGTCCTTAGTTTTACCATCAGTTCAAGCCCGAAAGGGGAACAGAATCGCGTGACAGACACAGTGATGAAGCTCATATGTGTTTGCACACAAGCCGCGATTAAGACAGCTGACTCCACTGTGATGTGACCAGGGGCGTTGCTAGACCTAAAGCTCTACTGGGGCACAGGCCCCCATTACTTTTTCTATCACTTTTTTTCTTGAATGCCTGCTGTGTGCAAGAAGTGTGCAACACAATGCACTGTACACACTTCCGTTGCTTAAACCACTATTCTTACAGTGCAACAATACTGAGGAAGGTAAACATGTATGTTTGAAAATATTTAAGTATCTTTAACATACTTAACATGATACATTGTTTACGGCATAAATGGCATACACTGTATGGAAATAATAAAAGCAGAGATAATTTTTTCTTGCACATCTGCATTCTTCTACATTACACAATGATAACAATGAATAATTACATCTTTTCAAGAATTTACAATTAGTAAGTAGATTTAATTATCGACTGTTTTGTAAGTTTGGTCTGAGTTCTTGATGCTTTTACAACGTTTTCACCAGCAGGTGTCGCCAGCATGTGCTGTTTCAAGTGCTTCGAAACATCGAATCTTTTTTCGAAGCAATTGGTTCAATTGATTCAATGCTTCAAAAAGCTTTGTTTCTCCCATCACTACTGTTCAGGCCGAGAGCTCGCACGAAAACAAGAGGCGGGATTCATTGCTGCATGAGCCAATCACATTCAATCATGACCGAGCATATCCAGTCATATCGAGATGGATGTGACCCTGGCTGTCTTTCACACACACACGCGCGTGCACACACACACACGACGCACAAAACTCCGCATTTGAACAGTCAATAGCAAATACTTAAACTAATAACAAAACATACAGTCACTGATTCAGAAGCACCAGATTGTCATAGCAAAGTCAGAATGACCTCCTCTCTAGGTTCACGAAACGGTTGTCCATAAAATGCGTTGGTGTTCTGTTGTAAGTAATCTTAATGATTCCAAAATGCATCTACTTTTGGAAGGCCAAATAAAGTGCTTTTGCTTTCGCCTAGAAACACACGGCGTTAGCTGACATGGCTGCATCAACACTACTGCGGTTACGGAAACCAGGCCTTCTTTCCTCGCATGAACATTTGGGCGGCATTACGCAAATATTTCCACACCGTGACGTAGACATGTGGGGCGTGTTTGAATGAGCCGTTTTAGGGGGGCGTGGCAGAGTCTTAACTTTGATAAAGAATATCTGTTTGGTTTTGAGACTTAAGTCTTTGCAACTTCAAGGATCTTATCTATGAACAATCAGCTTGTAACACTCCAAAGAGAAAGGAAAACTTAAAATCACATCATATGACCCCTTTAAAGTAGATAGTAATTTGTTTCTTCATCAGAAGATATTTGGATACATTTATAAAGCTTTCATCACTTGCTGACCAATGGATCCTCTGCAGTGAATGGGTGCCATCAGAATGAGAGTCCAAGCAGCTGATAAAAACATCGCAATAATCCACAACTTATCAACACAACTCCAGTCCATCAATTAACATCTTGTGAAGCAAAAAGCTGCATATGTGTAAGAATAATTCCATCAAGGCATTTTAACCAAATGGATGCTTCTGGTCAAAATGTTGATTACTCCAGTGAAAAAGTCCATCCCCTGTCCTCTCACATAAAAATAAATAAATAAATAAAAAATCCACCCACATATTTGTTTATAACTGTTTAGGGCTGTTTTTGGTGTAAATGGCGTTTGATTTTCATTGGTGAGTGAACTATTCCTTTAACTACAATTAAAACCATAAACATACAAACAAACAAAAAGACATTTTCCGATTTTTTTACAGTTATACTAAATTGAAATGAGAAATGTTACCTTAACTTTTTTTTTGGTATTTTCTTTTAATTCAGTTATCATTTTGGATTTTTATTTCAAATAATAAAAATGTTTTTAGTTTTTAGGTAAATATAATAACTATAATAAAATAAATATTAACTGAAAAAAAAACAACTTAAGAAAAGAAAATGCTAAAAATAATAATAATATTTTTTAAACTTGACTACAATTAAAATAGCAAAATATGAAAATAAATAGTAATTCAAAATATTAACAAAAACTATGTTTGTATATATATATATATATATATATATATATACTAAAATAACACTGGACATCATCCAAATTACAGTCCACTGTTATTTTACAGTGAAAAAAAAAACAAAGAACAACAAACTAAAAACGACAGCGAAAAGGACAGCATCTTCTTTTGATAAGTGTGCCGCACTGATACTGGTGAGTAGCTGGCTGGAATAATGATTGTTTTTTTGCCTTACTTTGCTGAAACTCTGCAAACACAGTGCAGCAGCACACTAGCACTGATGCTGTCCTCAGTAGGGTGTCCTGTGCCTGAAGGGCAGCGCTTTGCAATGACCTGGTAATCTGCTGTAGCCTCGGTGTCCTTTGGGCTTTCATGCTTGGAGAGAAGCCAGAGCTGCGCCGCTGATGGTACCTTCAGGCCCTCGCTGATCCAGGTGAAGGTAAGACTTGATGACAGGAGATTTGAGAGTGGAACATTCCAATTGTTTAAGCTTGCTCTCTTTTTGTACTCATATGTTTAACCAAAGACTCTCCGGCTAGACTGGATTTTGAGTTTGCAAGAAACTAGCTGTCATTATTACATTTTAACTGCAACTAAATCGCAAGGAATAACATTTTTCTCGCTCTTTGTGAGATAACATGAGAAAAACCTGTAATTGTTAGTCTAGATTTCCTGTTTCGATTAGACAAGCTGTCAGTTGGATACGATTCCAATTCATTTGGGCATATTTTGTATTAAGAGTGCTGCAGAGATGATGTATTTTCAGAGGCCGACCTGGAAGTTAGCATTACCCTGGTTCCCTACAAAAGCCCAATAGGATTTTCTATTGGCTTTTGGATTATTGCAGAAATTTAAGCTCTACAACCAACAAAAGTTTACGGCTTTTTAAAGACAAGTAAAAGCTTTAAAAAACACACAAGGAGCCTGGAGGTATTATCAATGTATTTTATGTCATAGCATGAAATATGAAAATATCTTGAGCTTGTGATAGCCACATTTAATGGAACAAGAAGTGATAAAGGCTAACTCGTTTCTGGGTTTTGGCCCACAAAAACACATCATCCCTGCAGCACTCTGTTAATTTTGCTTACATATAAAAGAACATTTCTTTCTGCTAATGCTGTAAATTATACAGAGCAGTGTTTCAGTGACTTGATTAAAATCAATAACTCATATTTTTGAACTCTTCTTTAAAAGAACCAGCTAATAGAGTCATTCATTTCAGTCTTCACTGGTAGCATTGTTTTTGTTTCACTAAAATGAACTGACTTGTGTGAGTTCAGGAATCAGGCTACAGCTGCTGTATGCTTTTGTTTCAATAATATAAACCACATTTGTTTGTAAGTCGGATTTGTAGTAAAACTGTGGTTATAAAGGAGGCAAATACAATAGGCGTTCCCAAAGGAGGGAAAACATATCAAAAGATTAATTACACTGGTCAGAAGAGAGAAAGATGTCATGTTTACCGTTACTCAGCAGTTGTATTAGAAACTAACATGCAGCAGCATTAATTGGTTTTCTGTAATTTAATGCTAAGATAATAAAAATATAGTGTTTTAAATGTACATTACATTTGTAAAATGAATAAATGAATAAATATTAAATCTTTGATAGATTTACAATGTTAATAACTATGAAAATGCATCATCACAGTCTGAGGAAAGGGTATAATATTTAATACAGACTGCTTTTATTTTTTATTTTTGCCATGGTGCTGAGGATTCAATGGCATATATTCTAAAATGAAGGGACTCCCTTAAAATACATATATAAACTGATAAATGGATCTCCAAAAAAGTTTTTAACAGGCACAATATGACCCCTTTAAAATATAGGACAATGAATCTTGTCTATATTCATTCATTTCAGAGGGCCTTTCATGTAATCATACAATATTTTGTGGCACATGCCATTATGTGGGATGAGTTTGTATTTCCATAATCTCACATTTAGTCCAAACTGGCCATGCAATTCATATATTATAACTTGTAGATCTAAGCATAGCCTACTCTGAATCTTTGAGTTCCATGTTGCCACTCACTTCACTCTACCTGACTATATTAAAGCACATATGTGTCCCTGGAGCACAAAACCAGTCATAAGGGTACATTTTTTGAAATCGAGATTTATACATCATATGAAGGCAGGATAAATAAGCTTTCCATTGATGTATGGTTTGTTAGGATAGGGCAATATTTGGCTGAGATGCAACTATTTGAGAATCTGGAATCTGAGAGTGCAAAAAAATCCAAATATTGAGAAAATCACCTTAAAAGTTTTCCAAATGAAGTTCTTAGCAATGCATATTACTAATCAAAAATTAAGTTTTGATATATTTACGGTAGGAAATTCTTCATGGAACATGATCTTTACTTAATATCCTAATGATTTTTGGCATAAAAGAAAAATCATTTTGACCCATACAATGGCTATTGCTACAAAAATACCCGTGCAACTTGTGACTGGTTTTGGGGTCCAGGGTCAAATATAGTAAGGGCCCCCATAAATAAAGACCCATATGGACCCTCTGATAATGAGGTTAGCCCCGTTTTCCTGTTGCCTATGTCAACCAAGGGTCTCCAAATCCCACACTGACACGTTCACAATCCCAACTTGGTCCGGCAGTTTTACATGTGAAAGAATATTTAACTTTTCACTCACCCATTCACAGTCAGGGAGCGGTAAGAAGCCCTAAGCTTGCCTGAGATTAGCTTTCAGAGGATAATGAAGTGAATTGAACCCCACACATACCACCTCCTGGCCTCTCTCTTGTTCTCCGGGTAACCAAACATACTTGGAGGGATAGGGACCCTTGACCATTCTTTTTAACCTTGCAGAAAAGCAAGGTGGAAAAGAAGAGTCTTCATATAGTTTCGGATTTGAGGGCAAGACTTACTTAAACGTGCGGGGCCAAACAAAGGAAGTAAAACAGAAAAACACAAAGGTTGCGTCCTATATTAACCTACAAATTTCTGGCTTCAGGTGGTTGTTGCAAAAACATTATGAGATTTCCTTTACTAACTCACTTGTATGCGATTAAAGGTAAACAATTAGACAAACAGTATTACTGATATGGAATATTTACAGAATTTCAAATATATTTATATATCGATCAAATACTGTGTGATTCTACTGTGTTTCTAAAGTAGCACTATAGTTATCGTTCAAGTATTACTTCTGTTTGATTAGTCCCTGATTTATTTGAACCATGGGCTATATACAATAAGTGAAAATGTTATAAATTGATTTAATTGTTTTATTTTCTTCTCCTGTATATGTTTAACAGTAGTTTTGTTGTTGCTTCTAAACAAACTGTCCACTAATAGATATACAGATGAGTCTGGGGCTAGTTGTCACACATTTTACTCCGCTTAATATATCTCAAAGGTGAGTATATTTTTGAGAGTCAATTTCTGTAGAGATACAAACCATAAAGAAAAAAAAGCATATATATTGAAACAGTTACACTGTTATTGCCCAGACAAAAATATACAGTTCACTGAACACATGATAGCCAAACAATGGCCAAATAGTGATTATAGTCACATATATGGGGTAAGTTATAATGGTACCTGCCATTAAACAGACTTTCCAGCAAAAAGTAAAGTGTAAAACATTTTTATTTTATTTTTGTAAACAACATAAAAATCTAACAATCAACTATTGTTTTGGCCAACAGATATTGTAATTAATAAACTTTATAAATTTGTAATATACCATATGTGACAACTTGCCCTGACCTGATATTTATGAACTCTCTTGTCCTGATAACACAACTTTTCAGTAAAAATTTAACTTCATTATATAGTTTTAATATATTCTAGCCTGCATGTGTGCCATTGTGATTTTAATGCTTTCACATAATTATCGTGTTAAACAAGTGCTATATTTCTTTTAAATTCAGAGAAAAAATAAAAAATGGTCACAGTAATAAAATAAAATAATTATAAAAAAAAAGAAAAGAAAAAAGAAATATGTGGCTTAATAACTGATCATTAAATTATATGATGCACTTTGAATTGTTAATTTAAAGTTAAGTTTTGCAAGCCACTTTTTTAAGTATTTTTCAAATTGAATTTTAACTAAGGAACATTAGCTGGCAGTACCCACGTTTAATGTCTTAATATGTCATAAATATATCTTCAAATTAAGCAAAGTATAAAAGATAACATTTTAGTAAAATCTGATTATTCAAATGAGCAATATTTGCTGAGAGCTAGAAACATTTTTAATGCACCAGTCTGTTTTAATGTTTGATAGACCATTAGAATAACAAGTGGCACGGTATAATGGAAGTCCTCAAAGCAACTCGAACAAATAAAAAACAAAGTCAAACCCAGAGCTGGACAGTAGTGGAGTATTTAAAAAAAAAAAAAAGGTACATTTAAAAAGTATCTGTAGTTTATCAGTGTTTTACTTTGGAAAACTTTACTTCACTACATTCCAAAGAATAATGTCATACATTTTACTGCACTGCATTTCATAATGTTTTTATTTTTTTTTACCTTTAATACTTAAGAACATTAAAAATGTAGTACTTTCTTGTACTCAAGTAAATTTTTGAATGTAAGTAATAGATTTCTAATGTAATTGAGTATTAAATTATATTTTAACATGAAACGTATAGTGCAGTAAAAAGTACAATATTATACTTTGGAATGTAGTGAAGTAAAGTGTTCTAAAGAAAAACTGATAAAGTACTGACACTTGAAAAGTAGCTACTTTTACCGCAGAGTAAAAATACTTCACTACTGCCTGTCTCTGGTCAAAGCACAAAACACAAAACACAAAACACAAAACAAACACACCATTACACTATTCGAATGCCATAAACACAAACTAAACAGCCTAAAATGTAAAATAAAACACTTTGTGTTTTGCAAAAAAAAAAAAAAAAAAAAAAAATAAAAAATAAAAAATAAATAAATAAATAAATAAATAAATAAATAAAATAAAAAGGCTACGTTTTTTTCGGATATCGGAAAATTGCTTATTATTTATGCAGATTTCGTGAACCTGCCATTTTTATAAACTGTAAGGCCGTACAAGGTTTTTATTTACTAAAACATTGTTAAGAATATTTTACTGTAGATATACACTGCTTTATTAATTATAATTTTCGTATTTTTTCTTCGTAAATTGTAAGCAAATTCATTCGATGTAATTCTAATGTTTTACAGTAACATTACAAGAAGTATTTTTAAAATACAGTTTCATATTTATCGTACAAGGTAAGGCAGCTTGCATTTAATTAAACACCGTTTTTATTGTAGTATTTTTGCATGTTTTACTAACACGTTTCCAGTGTAGCTATACTAGCAGCCCGCGTAGAAAAAGCGCTCGCGTTCACGCGCACACCCCCCTCTCCAGTCTGAACACATGGTACGAGCCGACTGTGGATGGTGGAAGCCGCTTGTCATTCCTCGGCATTCCCTCCAGCCTCCAGCCTGCTGCACTGCTTTCCACTGCAAGCGCTCACGGACTCAGCACTACAGCACACGGACGCTATTCGCCCTCCAGCTCTCCGCAGTAAAACACACGGCTCGTCTTATTCATGCGCACTGCTCTCTCTCCTGCGCGCTCTCTCTTTCTCTCTCTATGCGGCGCCCTGGACGTTTTTCCTCCTATTCATTTTCCTAACGGGAGATCATGATGATGAGACACCGATATTAAGAGCATAACACCTTCCGGAAAAGCGATCGCAACCTGGTAGACGCTGGATAGACGCCTTCTTCTTCAGCAATGGTGAGATGCATGTTCTCGAGAAAAGTGCGTGTTGTTGCAGAAACAGCTGGAGCGTTTGGTTTGATGCTTGATACTATTACGCACAGCCGCCTCTGTTATTTATTATGGAGCAGCTTGTAAACTTGCAGCATGGAAGGGCAGTGCAAAGTAAAGAGGGCTTGGCTGCACTCTCTTACCATGTAAAACCATTAATTATTGCCAAGGATGAATGATTCTTATCTTTTTAAACACTCAGTCTAACCTTTTAAATAGAAGTTTGTTCTCAGTGACTGGGACATTTTGGGCATTTTCCAGCATTTGGACTCAACATCCATCCCATATTAAGGGGCCGAGGGTGTACCTGCTTACTGCTGCATGTTTCCCTCCTGTATCATTCACTTAGGGTGTAATCTGGATGGATGGCTATAGTTTACAGATATAGAGAAGGTAGTGTTCGGATTTCTAGGGTAGGATTGTTGCCGGTGTGCTTCTGGCAGTGGGGTACTGCGTTTCCAGATTGATCCTCTGAAGCAAATGGGCATTTGTAGCTCCAGTTTTACTCCTACTCTCTAACACCCCCCTATTTGGGGTCTGAGGGTTCGTTGTGAGGGGAGATCATGGCTATTGCTGTTGTATCTTAGGGGAAAAAACGGCAAATATTGACTAAATGTGCATGCACTGACAGTACTAATGAAGCTGCACTTTAACAGTGGCGCTTAAAAAAATATATATATATATATTTTTGTAATTGTCATTTTTGTATTAATTCTGCTTGAGGGATAAGCAAGCATGGAGAAGGAGAGAATAAAATGCTTTGAGATGTTAAATCTGTTTTTTATTCAGTAGCACACAGGCGCATGCACAGCCTAGTATTTTCAACATAACAGAAGGGCTGTTGAAAAATTGATAGTAGATTGATAGAGGAGATGTTTCGTCTTGCACAGTATACATAAAACGATACACAAAATCTCTTGGGACACACTTCAAATATCAAACTAAATTATGTTTTTTTATGAGGAAATATAGCACATTTTCAAGTTAAACATCTAACAAAAGAAATTGGTTGGGTTTTAAATGATAAACTAATGATATCTTGAAGTATCTGGACACTTTATGGTTGTCAAGCGTTAGTGGAACATGTTCATAGTGAATGTGATGAACTAGACCTGTGGTTACTCTGCTAGAACACCTGTGTGAACTTGAGCAGAACGGACTTCACACATTCACTAAAATGACCAAGGAGCCATTTGGTGAAATTGCCCAATTATTCAGAAAATGAAGTTCACAGATTCTGTTGGTTTGATACTTTGGGTAATTTTTAAGTGAACTCTAAGAGTTCAAGATTCTTTTTAGGGCCGCTGTACTTGGAAAAATGCAAAGATAAGTAACCAAATTTAATCATCTTCAGATGCATAAAAAGTTAGATATTAATGAATGTGAAATTTTGCAAGTGTTTAAGCCTGAGGATAACAAGCTTCATGGGGTTAAATTCGAGAGACCCCAAGCTCTGTTTTGTGCTGTGAGCGGGACTAAATGAGTCTGAAGTTGGTGGGTCCCCATTGGTTTGACCTTTTGAGGACGGCCCTGTATTCTCCCGTTGTCATGGTCCAAGTTGATGAGGACCCTGGTCACCACACAAGCGATTTCTATGAAAAGAAAAGCCCAGGCAATTCTCCCTTTGTTTGCCCTTACAAAGAGAATGAAGAAAAACATCAGGCTAATTTCTTTTCTCTTTTATCTTCTTCTAATCATTTTCTTTTTTACATTATGCAGTGTTCCTTTACTTCTTGAGTAATCTTCATGAAAATGAACTTGAATGTAGACTTTTGATGCTGTTTGTGATGCCATTTAAAATGACATAATTTATATATATATATATATATATATATAATTTTTTTTTTTTTTTTACTTTTGCTGATGGATTTATCAAAATGCCCGTTTTCTAATGTTCCAAGCTCTTTTCTGTGGGTTTGGTTTGGTTTCATAAACTACTGACTTGTTTGAAGCCATCTGAGGAACCGCAATGAGACGAAACAATGATGGAAACAAACCAATGAATTGCTTGAGCTCCCCAGTGACTCTTCCAGTCAAGATGCGGAGTCTCTCATGTAATAAGCCTTCATAGCTGACCTATTGTGAAAGAGTGTAGACATCGATGGAAGGTGGACACACAGTGTGTGAAGTGTTGCTCATTGCACCTTCCTCTTATTAAGGAGCCCCAGAATTGCACCCCTGCCAAGCCTCTTTATCCCTGCAGTGCTACAAACATCTGATCACTGTCTTCACAAGACTCTTGTGCAGTGAGGCATTTTTCCTGCTCAACCACTGCTCAGAAACATAATCTGATACACCCAGAGTGAGAAAGAAACGTCGGATTGCTTTTTGGCCATTTGCCTACTTGAGACTGTTCTTGCAGTTCTTCAGTTTGTCTTAAACCCAACACCACACTTTTAAAGGTTATGTGTAATTTTAATTGAATGCAGAGGCAACTAAATAAATAAACTATTTGTAGGTTCCTTCCCCCCTGTAAATACTGTAAATACATCATGATCTCTTTTGTAAATGCTGTGGAGCTATCAAAACATTGCTCTGTTTGTTTGAGCCAGCCTAGGAAAACGATCTCAGCTCAACCAATTGTGTGAGTTTGGGGCGTGGCTATCAGATTGCCCAACCAATGGCGGAAAAGGTGTGATTTTTTTTTTTTGGAAAACTGTTTGAAAACCAACTTGGGCTGTGTTTCCCAAAAGCATCGTAAGCCTAAGTTGATCGTAGCTATATTAGTTTCAATGGATCTACGATGTATTTATTTCGGAAAACGCAGCCCATATCTCAGGAGAAAACTGTTTTACAAGTTGGCGATTTTGTATGAAAATGTAATTTTTTTTTTTTTTTGGAAGGAAAAGAAAAGAAAAACAAAACTGTGGCATTATGGTCCATCCCTAAACCTAACCCTCGGTGGGCTGTAAGCAGATTGTACGAAAAACAGATTGCATGAATGAGAGTTATATGATAAAGTGTGTATGAATTCGTCACCAATTCACCAAAATGTTAAATGTGAATGAATTGTCATAAGAGTGTGTTGTTGAAAACTAGTCATTACTTTTGCAATTCTTTTTGGTAATGCAAGCATGAAGTTACACAGTCATTGTCCTACTGTATGGGTTAAAAATGTTGTGTACACTGGAAAAAAAAAAAAAAACTGGTATGATTTACTTTTAAACAATTTTCACTCATGAAGTATCAACTTAGACACATTTGCTTTTGACATCATGGCATTAGTTCTTTAGAAACAGAAAGCGGAGATTATGAAGAACGTAATCAGAACTCGGATATTCTCCGCCAAATCCTTTCGACAACACAGTCTAGTAGTGTTCCTATAAGCTATAGCTAAGTACATTGCTGTGTAGTAATGAAAATAAGGAAATATTTTTTGTGGTGCATGGGGGTGGTTATGAACAAACGTACATCGGTTCAATGAACTGTATTATCGTTGTGACCTACTGTGTGTTCACTCCATTTGAGATCAATGTGAAAGTTGTGTGACCCTCACTGACTGCTAATGCAATTAGGGTTTTATTGTGTGTCAGTTTATAGTGCTGTAAATACCACCACCCCTGTTATATATCAAGATTAAAAGCAATGGCTACACCTAAATCATAAACGCCAATTTGTCCTAATGGCCACTTGTCAGTTTGCAAGCCAGTTTGTTGAAAAATAAATGAGTCATTTATCTTCTACTTGATTTCTTGGCAAGGTAAAATCTCGGAAGCTCTAAATTAAATGTTTCATTTGTGAATGGGATACCATGTTATTTTAAAGGCTTGTCTTTGCTTGCAGACAGAGAGGATAATGCAATAGCAGTACAAGACAGTTCAGGTCAAATACTGGTACAGTACATGAAGTATGGATATTATTTGACAAAAGTCTAAATGTTTACTCTTACACTTAAGCAAGAAAAGAAGCAAAAAAAAAAAAAAAAAAAAGAATGTGCAATCTTTATTAAAGATGCCTAATTTGACAAAAAATGCTTTCTTTGTATAACTTTTAAACCGTTAGTTTGGGTTTCAGCAACATGTTTGCAATTTTATACTTAAAAATACAAAACATTCAAAGTATAATGTGTCAATTTGGCGAGAAAAATGCAAAAAATTGTGAAAGTTGCCAAATAT
This sequence comes from Onychostoma macrolepis, assembly GCF_012432095.1. Taxonomy (NCBI): domain Eukaryota; kingdom Metazoa; phylum Chordata; class Actinopteri; order Cypriniformes; family Cyprinidae; genus Onychostoma; species Onychostoma macrolepis. Next base: position 8,102,481 of record NC_081169.1, read on the forward strand.
GAAGAAAAGCACAATTTGTAAAAAAAAAAAAAAAAAAAAAAAATTATCATAAGAAATATGAAATAATAGAAATACAAGAGGAGCAAATCTTTAGAAATGCAAATATTTTTTTTTTTTTTTTTTGTCATATTGGTTGAACATAACATGTATTTCAATTGAAACTCTAGTTGAAATAGTATGGATTTCAGTTAACAAAAGACCAAAAAATGTTCAGCTTGTTCAACAAGGAGAAAACACCCTTCAACAGATAAACATGCATTTTAAAAAGTCCTTACCGTGGCTTTTTAAAAAAATTGTGCTAATTGCCTGATATAACACTTTTCCTGAAATCCTGCAAATACAAACAACCAACAGCTTCCGTGGCATCCAGTAATTAGCGCTCAGAAAGGTCTTACTCGCGACTTTACAGTACCTCAATCAAAACAATACATCATTGTTTCCCACTTCTATTTGTTTAAATGGCGTGTTGCTCTGACAGGAAGAGTAGATCTTACTGTAAATGAAGCTCATTGTCACGGTCGCTTGTTTTGGGAGGAATCCGCTAATTTTCGTACGCTCAAGCGATCAGAGCTTTGCTTTGTCCCTCTCAGACGGCGTATAAATCACTGTCACTCGGTACAGTTGGTGCATTAGCTGGGCTTTACGAACGCAGCCTTCCCGTTCACCTTCTCAACATGAACGCTATTAATGGCAACGATGAGTGCATAGGGTGCAGGGGGTGTATTTGCTTGCCCGGAGCATTATGTTTAGTCGAAGCTGCAGTCTGTCAAGCTGTGATTTATCGTACGCAAGGCTAATGGCAGCCTGTCGAGATAGCAACGTTTTATTGGACTTGAAAGTTGGGAGAGAGGGAAAATTTTTTTTTCCAGAATCACTGAACGGTGACTGGTCAACTGAGCAGTCGCGATTTGCTGAATGAGGGCTGCGAGTTGCTGAATGAGGGAATTTTCTCGCTCTCGTTTTCTTTAGTGAAACTTGGTTAATCTTAGGAAAATTCTCATTGAAGGAGACACATTCTTGGTATGGCTACGCAGCTGTCAGGGCTTTGCGGCATTGCTTTTTAAATGTGAAGTGTAGCTGGGTGTTTTTATGAAATGTGACTCTAGCTTTTCTCTAGACGACTGTTTTTTCACACAGTTGGGGGAAAGAAAAGCTTTTTCTTCACTCCAGTGGGCTTGGACATTGTGTATTCTAAAAGTGGGATCAGGAACAACAGCTGCCACATTTACATTCAAATGACTTTCAAGAGATCCTACTTCGTAGTCTGGGCACCTATTCCCATGCAATTTCACCAGGTATGCTCCCCCCAATATGGGATGCTGATGGCCATGCTATTTTATGCCAAAATGGAAATATGTATACTGCAGTTCCATATTTTGCATCCATTTATGAAGGTTTTAATTTTTTCCCAGAGAAACAAGAGAGGCGGGTGTTTCTTGGAAAACCTTTAGAAAGGAAAGTCTCAATTGTTTCTCCTGGACAGCAGTGAGATTACATGGAGACTTTGGATTAAGTTTTTGTTTTCTCAGATGAGAAAAAGTGCCCAGACTCCTCTCGAGATCATCAGAAGATATCTCAACAATGCCTCTAACTGTATTCAGATGTGTCAGAATGCTACCTCCATTAATTTTAAAGAGGGATGGTGGCTGCCAAGCTATTTTATGCCAAAAATAAAATAAAATGTACCGTAATTCCAGGTTTTGCATAGAAGCGTCTGTTTATGAAGGTTTTATTTTTTTTGCTCAGAGAAATGAGGGAGGCAGTGTTTCTTGTAAACCCCTAGGAAATAAAATCTCAGTTGTTTCTCCCGGATAGCAATGAGATTATGTAGGGGCTTCTGCTTTTAGCTTCTCAAGATGTTTCTACTGATATACAGACCTAAGTAATCTCACGTTTCTTCTCGAGATCTTTAGATGATATCTCAAAAAATGTCTCTAACTGTGTTTAAATTTGTCAAACTACGGCTCTCATTAATTTGAAAGATTTTTACCTATCCTATATATCACTAGTTGTCTCATTTGTGACTGACTTATTTTTATTTTTTTTGTGCATGCAGTATATTGTTACCATACCCGGGATCACACAATATCAATACGTTTTATTTATTGCCATCAGTTGATACTCCTTCCCCCTAGTTTTGCATGCTTATTTCTCTTATTTCTACCTTTAGATTACCATCATACCATCATCTAACGCTCACTTAAAATGAAGCTAACACTTTAGTTTAGGAACCAATTCTCACTCTTAACTAGTAGTTTATTTAGCATGCATATTACAAACATATTGGCTGTTTATCAGTATAAAGCAATATTCTGCATGGCCATATTCTACATCCCTTAAAACTACATTACTAACTATTAATAAGCAGTAACTAGGGGTTTATTGAGGCAAAACTCATCTTAAAAAAGTCGTTGTCATTAGTTAATAGTGAGAAAATAAAGTGTGACCAAAGTTAATCAAAGCACTGATAATTAAATAACCCTGTTAAATTGAATCTTTAGTAAATCTCACAATAAATATACATTTTTCATATGGTCCATTAAAGTGTTATGCCTGAATTGCAGCATTTATAATACACAATAGTGTAGAATCTTAATATTGGCCATAACATGGAGTTTATTATTAGCTTATTGATTTAAACTAGAATTTTAAAACTCCAAAGGAATTTGGTGATAAAAAGGTGTGTAGATGAAACATAACTGAAATCTCCAGTGAAATCTCATGAGATTTGAAAGTGCGACCTCTGAGCAATACAATTTTCCTCTGGGACGTTATTTGTTACCCATAGAAAAATCCCACAAATGCAGATCACCACGCCATTGTAAGTTCAAAGCTGAAGATGTTTTGAAAAATAGCAGTCGAAACATTGAAATAGTAAAACAAATGGTGGGTTTGCTTCAGTTGACATGTGAACGAAATGGTGCCTTTGAACGCTGGGCAATTAATCAATTACTGGCTATTTGCCATTAGCAGCGGTACTGTGCCAGAGTGAGGTCAGACTTGAGGTTTCTCCATTTATCCTTGTATACTGTGGCATTGTCTGTTTTGTTTGAGCAATGCTAATGCACCTCATGCCCTGTAAATGACCTTATTATTCATCTCAGGGAAGAAAAAGATTCACATGGATTTGTTTAATACCAACTGTTTTTCTTTGTTGGCCAATTGGTTGAATAGTTAGGTGATAAATGCTCTTCGCACCGTTGTGTTTTGATAACAGTCAACACTCTGCTTTTCGACCCCAGGACCTTTTGTGTTGGAGCCCAAAACATCTGCCTCCCACAATCCTGTGAGGTCGCAGCCCCCTGTGTTGATTCACCATTGTGGTGGTGTTTAGACGCAGAGAAAACTGAAGTAGATTTTACATGTGGATGCTGCTTGAAAATGTGAAAATATGGATGCTTGTTCATATTCAAACCTTTGGCGTTGTAGGTGGTTGCCGGAGTGCTGCTGCGGTTGCTAGAGTTTGAGTTTATAGAGTGTTCTCTATCTATCTGTCTATCTGTCTGTCTGTCTATCTGTCTATCTGTCTGTCTGTCTATCTGTCTGTCTGTCTGTCTGTCTATATCTTAAAAATGTAGATTTCAGATGTAAAAAAAACACTAAGTTTGCCTGATTTTTTTATTTTCATGTTTTACTATGAAAATAACACTGAAAAGTTATTGGTCAGTTATTGAATGCCTTATTTTTAAAAGTGTCCATTGTCATTAAACTGAAATGACTGAACCTAAACATAGGAACCTGATAAAAAAATTCTCATTTAAATGAAGAAAAAAAAAAAATGTTTTTGCATCTGAAGTCTTCAAATACATAACAATGCATACATACAATGGCTTGACAAATCTATTATGATGAACTTTCTTGAATTAAATTATTTTTGATATTTTTTGGGGGGACAAAATCAAAATCACGCTGATACAACAAAGAAAATAACAAAGGACAAGTTCATTAAAAACTCATTAATGAGTAAAATTCTTGAAAATTCAAAAATTCGGTCCCACTTTATATTAGGTGGCCATAACTACTATGTACTTACATTTAAATTAATCATTTGATACAATGCACTTATTGTGTACATACATGTTTTTACATTGTACTTATATTTTTAAAAATACCTATATGTAGTTACATCTGTAATTAATTTCTGTAATTACATTTATAATTACTCTGTTGACCCATCTCGTACACCTAAACCCACCCTTAAACCTACCCATACCACCAAACCTGTCTCCCACCTCAATAGCAGTAAAAGTGTTTTGCAATACAATAAGTACATTGTACTTATTTTTTTCTGTAAGTACATAGTAGTTCAGGCCACCTAATATAAAGTGTGACCTAAAATTATTTTATTATTATTATTATTATTATTATTTTGAATTATTATTATAAAACAATATAAAATATACAAAGATTACATTTCCAAGGACTAGGCACATTTGTTATGGAGTTTTAACATTCCACCCCCCCCTTTTTCTTCTTTTTGGACAATCTTGTTTGGCATTGACCCTTGTGCCAAAGTTTAATTCTTAAGGTCAGGGGGTATTTCAATCCCTGACTCTAAATAAGAGCAATAGTATAAGTGATTCTTGCCTTAGCAGACACCCCTAATGAACATCTTTGTATGATATTGATTTATTTTCCCTTCGCTGAAAGGCCTGCCTGATGTTGCCTCTCAATAGTGGCTATTTTTTCCTTGTTCTTGCTGGAGGATCTCATCGGTGCTATCAGGCAGCCTCTGCTCCTGAAGTGGTCTTTGGAAGAGGGGGCTTCGTGTGAAAAGCAGGGGGCCTTAATATGTGCACTTGAGCCACTTTCCAGAAAGGATGGAGGTTCATGTTACGTCTCTTGTGCTGAGAGAAACAGTGCATCCATTGTGTCCCGCATTTCACGCTACACATGTAGCAATTTCTGTGATGATTCACATAAGTCACTGGAAGCTAATCGCAATCTTCTTGCACGAGACTCGGATTTCAGCTTTTGTCGCCGGAGCTTAATTTACTGTCACAAACATGAATGCGCCTCATACTTTTCCGCTCAGGTGTCTGGAAAAACACCTCCTAGAATGACCCGTCTGTCTGAAGTATGTCGGTTGTAGATCTAGCAAGGTATTTTACGCAAGTTAGTGGTATGTGTGCTTGGCAATTATTAAAGCTTCTTTCAAGGACTAATAGAGGAATTTGAAACCATTATAAGATCATTGAAGCTTTACAGGCTTAAGACTTATATATAAAAGCACGTTTCTGAATCTAGTCTCTGTTAATGACAGTGGAAAGACTCTTTTAATATTACATTCAGAGAACAGATACTGAAGTACTGCAAAAATTCTCGGTTTAAAAACCATTAGTCAGAGCTGTGGTGCAGTAGTTGAGCCGTAGTGCTCATGTGGGTAATGCAGTTTTGAGTTCAGTTCCATCCCCTTCTTAATAATTTTTTGGTTACACTTTATATTAGGTGGCCTTAACTACTATGTACTTACATCAGACAAATAAGTACAATGTACTTATTGTGGTCATATTGTATTGCAAACACTTTTGCTGCTATTGAGGTGGGATACTGGTAAGGTTAGGGACAGATTAGGTGCTATGGGTAGGTTTAAGGGTGGGTTAATGTGTAAGGGATGGGTCGACAGTGTAATTATAAATGTAATTACAGAAATTAATTACAGATGTAAGTACACATAGGTATTTTTAAATATATAAGTACAATGTAAAAACATGTATGTACACAATAAGTGAATTGTATCAAATGATTAATTTAAATGTAAGTACATAATAGTTAAGGCCACCTAATATAAAGTGGGACCAATTTTTTTCATTCTAAACAAAATAAAATAAATAAAATTCACCTAGTGTAGCCGCTACCTTGTAGTTGGTGTACTCAGTTGCGCGCACTGAACATTGACGCTAAAGCAGATGATGTAAGTTTTTGATTCTTGTTTGCAACATTTCTGAATTCTCAGTTGTTTCCTGGAAGTAATGATATTCGTGGTGCTGTGTGGAGTATTTTGGGCTAATTAAAAGTTATAATGAAATCAAAAATGATCTTTTACCTTTTAATTTCTTATGCATATTCATTTGTCTAATCATATCAACCTTGTGTACTGTAAGAGCAGACGCAGCAATTTTTGACTGCAATGAGAGGCTTTCAGTGTCAGTTGCTTTCAGTTATTTTACCTGTACAAAAACAGCCCATTATGTTGCTTGATATTTGCTATTGTATTATTTTAATTTATCATCTCAATCATAAACACACTGGTTTACCGTATACTGCGCTTTGTTATTCATCTCGTTATTTACTATATTGAAGTCTTGCACATCAACAGGAAATAGCTTACTTACATGTTGAAAAAGAATGTTGATATTATTAATCATATTATTGTGTTTATTATTTTTTATTAGTTTTGGGATCACTAGTGGCAAAGAAATTGCACATTACCTGTAAAGTTAATGTAAAATGTAATTTACAAACAGTTTTATATCTGTAATATGATGAAGATCCAAGAAAAGTAAGAATGGAGCCAGACTGAAGGCATGTTTTTTTTTTTTTTTAATAACATGCAAAGATGAATTGACCATGGGCTTCACAAAAAAAAAAAAAAAAAAAAAAGTTGAAATTTGTTCTCAACTGTTGTTTTCTTCTTTCTTCTTAAGATTATTTTGAATTTTAAACAAAACAAAAATAATCCTAATGTTATTTTCTGTTTTCTTGAGATTGTTCTTTTTAGAAGGTTGTTCTTCTAGGATATTAAATCCCCAAAGATAAGATGTTTAATTAATTTGGTTGTTTCTAATATGAAGCATTACAAAATAACACTACCTGTATATGGATGTGCATGAGTATTTTGAATCAGTGCCAATGATTGATAATGTAACCGATTACATTCAGATGGGGAAGTCGTGGCCTAATGATTAGAGAGCCGGTCTCGTAACCCAAAGGTCGCGGGTTAGAGTCTCAGATCCGGCAGGAATTGTAGGTGGGGGGAGTGAATAACCAGCGCTCTCAATACCACGACTGAGGTGAGACCCTTGAGCAAGGCACCAAACCCCCAACTGCTCCCCGGGCGCCACAGCATAAATGGCTGCCCACTGCTCCGGTTATGTGTTCACGGTGTGTGTGCACATTGGAGCACAAATTCCGAGTATGGGTTACTATACTTGGCCACATGTCACTTCACTCACTCACACTCAATGATTGGTTATGATAATGCATGGACTTAACATTTCCTGAAACCAACTATACATATTAGTGGTGTCAAAATTAGAGCTAGGGTTGGCCACTCACAACTGCTGTTTCTGTCACTTTTTCTCTTGACCAAAAGTGCATTTATTCAGTCGCAGAACGTCTTTACGACCACATCAAACGGGAGACATTTCAGACGCGCACTCCACTTCACTTCAGCGTCAGGTGCGAGTCAAACAAGTGCGGAAACGGTACTGTGCTGTGCTAGCCTGCATAGTTTCATATCAAAGCGCAAAATAAAGTATGTGCATGCAATGTCGTGGTCAGTTAAGTCATGATGTTACCAAAAAGGCGATTAAAGCCGCCTTAAAACTGTGCGTGCATGTAATATATTGTATATGAGTAACATTTTAAGAACATATCTATGAAATTGTTTTCAAAACTGTCCTGGAGCAGCCCAGCACTGTCTCACTCATCTAACACACCGATTCAACTCGTCAGCTCATTAATAGAGACTTTATGACCTGAAGTGTGTCAGAAATGGTAAAAAGAGTTGAGAGAAAATATTATGCGTGTCACATCCACGTCATGTTCAGCAGCGGCAGCTCTTAAAGAAATAACAGCCAAAATAACCTAATAACCAGCTGCTGTGATGTCTATTAATCAAATAACAAAGAAGAGAAAAAATTACTTTTATAGCTTTAATGATTCATCTATATTTAATTTAGTATTTAGTATTTGATAACTTCAATTACAATCAAGGTAAATGTGACTTTTATTATAATGGGTTTATGTGAAGATTGTTTTAAGTTCACTTAAATTAGAAGTTATTTTTTAAAAGTCTAATAAATGTTAAAATTGATAGCTCTCAATTATACTTTAATGTTGAATGCCTATAGTCAATAGTTAAATATTGCGGGGGCAATTTTATAGAGAAATCACTATTGGTATCAGTGATACTGGCCTTCAATCATAAAAAAAGATGCCATTAAACAAATATTAAAAAAAATATATGGTGTCTTTATGTTGTTTGTACATTAATTTGAAGATTGAATGTGAAATTATTGCAATATAAAAGTATATTTAAAAACTTTAATGTTAGGTGGGATTAATCGTGATTAATTTCAGAAAAATGTGTGATTTAGTAAATTTTTTTTAATTGATAGACAGCACTTTTATTTATATATATATATATATATATATATATACTAAAAGGTATATAATATGTTTTTTTTTTTTTAAGCCTTTTGAATTACGGGGACGCAGGAAGTGTCTTCATAAACAACCTTCAAATTGTAATACCTCTGTCATACCTATGTCATTAAACAAATTTGTGTCCCTTTAAACCACAAATACCAACCCACACATACACAGACACACACACACACACCTACCTCGGTAAAATGTTTAAATGTTTTTGGCAGCATTCATCACATATGAGCACATATAAAAATAGATTTGATTGTGGTTTCGCACTGACTTTAAACATTGCCGTAAGCAAAGCTATGTTTTCGGCTGCTTCATGGATTGAAGTTGAGGTTGCATCATAAAACAAAGAAGTGACACATTTTGGTGTTTGTTATCGAGTGTGATTCAGTCGTTTTGCCGGGCAGCGATGAACTCCAGTGGCCATGCTGCAACCTCAGCTCTAGAGAACGGAGAAAATAAAGGTAGTGACTAAGCCGGGGCCGCTGACGAAACATGCTCTGTCCTGTGGCATATCTGCCTCCTCTGTCGAGAAAGACTCCAGGGATGAGTGTGTATGCGAGCGAGAGCGAAACAGAGGAAGAGAGAGAGCGCGAGACAAATACGAGGCAGAAACGAGAGAGCGGCCCACTACGCAAAGCTGTGGGAACAGAGAACAAAGTGACGTGTAAATAATAAGATGTCCTTACGGTGTTTGAGGGTTACATTATCCCAGCACTTCTTCTGACAGCCGTCACATATTTTCCTGCTATCAGACTAACAAAGTGGCGCCCACATTTTCTGCATGTATGGGTTCCTGTCTTCAGATTAGACTCCCCAGTGGCGTTTCATCATGTGGCACATAATCTTATGCAAGATGGTGAAATGGCAGTTAATTTGCAGGTAATTAGACCCCAGTGATTTGCCATTGAAAGGACACCAGAAGTGAGGACTGTGTTTGAATGTCATGCAGACTGCGGCACTCATTACGTTAGGAATATTTTTGTTGGAATAACCGGCTGCGTAATGTTCCAAGCCGTTAATCACTGAAAGTCATATAATATTACGTTAGATAAAGTACATTAGGTTTAGAGTCATTTCTGGCCGATTGGACAGCAGTTACTCATTGAGAGTTACGCATTGTAAGTGTCGAGAGGAAATTGCAGAAAAATGGCCTGAATCGTAATGCCCTGTGGCGGTTCACTATCGTTACCTTTGTTATGTTGATGTGCAGTTTTTTTCGATGTTGAAATACTTTAATCTTTGCCAGCCTAATATGTAGAAACAACTGTAAGTAGGCCATTACATGCTTTACCTGTTAAGGCCTATTCCAAATTACCTTTATAATCCATGAAATAAATAAATAGAATAAGTACATGTAAATTGTTTTTTTGTTTTTTTTAAATATTGCTTATTTTCATATATAATTCATCCATTTCATTTTTACTAAAACTTGCTGTAGAATACATTTTTGCCTGAAAGTAAAAACATCTTTCTGTAATCTTTGTATTAAATGACAGTTTTGGTTTTATTAATTAATTTATTTTTTTTAATCACATTTTTTTACACTGTCCAACTGTGAAACTGTGAAATTGTAAATGAAACAATATGTTTATGAACCCTTTAAACTGAGCCCAAAATATTGTACTGCCATAATATGATGGTATTTAAAAAAATAAAAAAAATTTTTTTAATTAATTTATTTGTAAATATATTTCTTTGCTAGTGTTTTTATTTATTTAATTGAATGGGTAATTGGATACCAAATAATTCACTCTGCAGTTCATGGAATGGTGAAAATTTACAATCAAATTTGTTGTAACTAAATTGATTATGAATATTTTCTACTTTTGTAGAAAACTTATATTCTCATAGTTGCATCAGACTTTCTGATGAGTCCTTCTAGAAAGTTCCTACTTATGAGTTCATAAACTGTAATTATGACGTAGTGTGTGTTCATATGATTTTAATTGGAATAAGATGGTTTTACTGAAAAAAATAAAAATAAAATAAAAAATCTTTTTCACTTCCTGACAAAGACGGAAAGATTTTTTTCGCTGTAATGTAATGTAAATAGGAAAGGGTCCATTTTAGGTGTGTGATTGATTGCTTTATCTGTATATTTTATAATTTCTGTACAAAGTGAATGATGGGAAATGTAGTTTAGTTGCAACATTGGCGTATAGGTAACACTTCATTGTAAGGTGTCCTTGTTACACTGTAATTATACATTTAAGCACGGAGTAATATTAATTAACTACATGTACTTACTATGCTTAGGGTTAGGATTAGGGTTACTTGCATGTAATTATGCATAATTTATTGTTATAATAGTAATTACATGTAACGTGTAACATGATTTTATTTTTTAGTTAATGTTTATTTTATTTAAAGTCAAGAATTTTTTAAGGGTTTTAGTTTTAGTTAACGTTAATAATAAGTCTATCTCCTCATTAACCAGCTAAATGAGTGGCATTTTTTGCCAAGTTTATCATTAATCTTCACCAGAAGTAGACAAAACTAAATTTTACAGTGACATTCAAAGTTGCAATTTATTTTAATAGCAAGAAAGTTTCTCACAGGTAATTATGAAGTTCCATAATTCCATTCCATTCCATTCCAACATTAACATAAGTACAGCAAGAGTTCAGCAAGAAAGTATAAACATCACTATTATACCATAGTTTCTTCTATACTATTAATATATATATTATGCAATTATTTTAGAAACACGTTTTGGAGCTTTGTACCGCTCTGATAATGTGCCCTTGTGATTCATTTTAGTCTGCAAAACTCATCCATTGATTGTTTTGCCTTCAGTGGTTTCAGACATCTTGTTCGGTACACAACCACAGAAAGAAAAAAGACGAAGAATGAAAAAATCGAACACATCATATACAGTACATGTATCAAAGACAGAGGGTCTTTAGGCGAAATCAGCTCTGATTCTGAAATGAAAGGCATGCTAAGCCATCTAATACAACAGCAATTACGGTCACACAATTAAAAGGCTTGCTAAGGAATTTGGCCCCTGTGCATGCGGGCCTGCTCTCATAAAGAGGGTGCGTTCATTCAGAAACGCCATGCAGACACTGCAGATAATTATGGGTGGCCATTTGAGAAAATTGAATCAGCTTTATAAGTGAGAAATGAAACTGAACAATGGAAATGACCAGCCACAGCTACAGTAAAGGAGAAGAGACCCTCTTATTTGACCTAATACAGCCTTTGTTTGGACTGAATTATCAAATAGTGGAATGAAACTGAAACCAGTACAGTGAACCTTTTTCCTTAGCAGAATGGATTTCTGTGTAAATTGTTTATTCGTTCAAACAGTCCTTTTTGTCCTGTTATGTTTGTTCCGAAAATAACTATGCTAAAAATAGTGGTGTTTTAACAATGGTGGAATCACAGTATTTATCCTTCATGTAGCCTCACTTTTCCTGCTAGAAACGAATAGAGCAAATATATAGAATGGCCTCTCGTTTGATTGGCAGTGGCTTTACGGGTCTTGTTCATTTGTTTGTTTAGTTGTAATCATGTGTCAGTCGTAATTCGTGGCAGGAGAATATCAGCACTTTGTTAAGGCCACTTCACTAAGTCTTGAGCCAGTCAGACAGAAATATTGATCTGCTCTAATTTGCTTTTAAACCTCCCACGCTCCATCCTTACTCCTCTGTCTCTCTCTCTTTCACTAAATATATTTGAAATGGCCAACTGCCATGGTACTGTATTTTTGCTGTATGCAATATACACACCTTATGGTATGCAGATTTTCTGTATGCATGAATGTGTTTGACATGGAAGTTCACATGAAATGTTTAGCGGTATAACATGGTATACTTTCTTGTATTATTTTTGCATGCTGTTATGTTTATGAGTACACTTTACAGTAACTGCACTTACTTGACCTGATTTGTCATAATGCAGGATTACCCAAAAAGTAAATGTGATTAAAAAACAAATTACTGAGCAGTCACATACGTTTTCCTTATATAAACATTTATATAAGATCATTGTTATTATTAGTAGTAGTAATACATTTTGAAGTTTTTTTGTTTGTTTGGTGTGTATTTGTTTCTTGTTTTGTTATTTGTTGTGGTGTTTGTTTGTTTTGTTTCTTGTTTTATTTTTTTGCTTTTTTTCAGTTTTTTTTTTTGTGGTTTTGTTTCTTTTGTTATTTTTTTGGTGTTTTGTTTTTGCCGTTTTGTTTCTTGTTTTATTTTTTTTTCCTGTGTTATTTGTTGTTTGTTTGTTCAAAGTTCAAGGACATGCTATTTGTCAACTTCTCATGAGTGACCTGTGTGGTAGGATATACAAACGGAGCATGATATATGCCATTGTTATATTCTACATGCAGCTTCACATGCTTCTCCCATCCTACAACGCTTGTGCTAAACTTTAAAACGTAGTGTTTTGAAACACCGCCTAACCGCAAGTAAGATCAAAAGTAATAGGGATGCTTGCCTTAGCAAACTGCTCTAATAAGAAAACACGCATGTTTCACTTTTTGCTGAACCAGGCGTGAAGATCGATTTTAGCAATAAAGCGGTCTCTGACATGTTCAGTGAAGAAACTTTATTAAACGGGAAAGAAGAGGGAATTGGTAAATTGGCCTAGCATGGCTAGCCAGAGGCAGAGTCTCTCTCATCACTTTGTTTCCTGAGCAAACTGGCTTTGGTTCAAGGCCTAGTGCGTGCTCGGCTAGAAAGGTTTTCAAGGGGCAGGGCCTTGTGCTGAGAGGGACTTGTCAATATATTTTGCGAGTGTTAGGAGGCAAAGTGGAATGATAGCTCTCAAGGGGACTGCCCTTAAGCTGTTTTTCTATAAATATTAATCAGCCCCACAAGCCTGCCTGGAAGGTGGCTCAGCGCTTTTGGCTTGTGTCATTGACTGTACTTCAGCATGACAAGAGAGATGAGGGAGCGATGAGATGACATTTAGTGACACCTCTAATTTCGGTTTTAATTTCAGAATTCACACTGGGAATGTTACCTCCAAATGAAAAGGAAAAAACTGTATTCTCCTTAAGGTTATCATAGTTAACTGAAACTAAAAAAAGTTACTTGAAATAAAAATAAAATATATAAAAAAAACTTTTCTTATTTAGTTTAACTTGATGTGCTAAAACTGAAATAAAACTGTGTGCCCTATCATACACCCGACGCAAGGTGCGGCGCAAGTGTTTTTGCTAGTTTCAGCCCGACGCATTTCTCATTTTCCCATCCTGCGCCACATTGTTTAATAGCAAATGCATTTGCGCCCATTTGTGCACCCATGGGGCGTGCTGGTCTAAAAAAGAGGTGTGTTCAGGCGCATTGTTGGCGCGTTGCTATTTTGAGGAACTGAAAATAGACTGCGCCATAAACCAACTCAAACCTGGTCTAAAGTCAATGGCTCAATATTTTAAAATAAAAAAAAAATGCGCCTCTGGGCAGGTCCACAACGTGCATTCACTTTGCTTATTACACACAGGGACACGCAGCAGCACACAAACATGCCAAATATTAAAAATTAAAGGATTACAGTGTAAAAGAATATTATTGTATAGGCTACATAAATATAAAATGTCATAATGGATAGTCATTGCATTTATCAGAATTAGCCTACCTATTTGCTCACGCATGAGCAGATCCGTTTGCTCTCTGGAGACGCGTTCAGTCTGTGCGCCTTGAAATTCCGCCGTTTAAATAGCAAATCCGCCATGGCGAGAGCGCAGCTCGCTCTTAAAGGGAATGGGAGATGAGAATCTGATTGGTTTATTGCATGTTATGCCCAAAAACACACCCATTACTCATTAAGAGAATAGGGACAACCCTTTTAGACCACACGCCGGGAGCGCCGACCGTTTTTCCCGTCGTTATACTAGCAAAAGTGGATTTGGAAATGCCCTAAGTGCACCTGCGCCGTGCGTTTTAGACTATGCGCTTAGATTGTTAAAATAGGGCCCTGTGTGTTCACTGTGTAGGCAATGAAAATGTCAAAATAAAAACTAATTTAAAATAATTAAAACTATAATAGTATCTGAATAATTCTAAAATACTACTAATTTTCCTTCCTGCTCAATATTTTCATCTGTTGTGTGTTTTCATTGTTTAAGAAACGTTGAGAAAGTTTGAATGTTTCATTATTTCAAAATGTTAAATTTTCAATTTCAAAATATTACTTAATAAATTAAGTTTAATAAAATAAGTTTTTCTCTTTAAAATTGATGCATAGCAAATATATGGCAAAATTTAAATTCACCCCCATGTTTAGTTAATATTGATATTGTGAATATATATATATATATATATATATATATATATACAGGTGCATCTCAATAAATTAGAATGTCATGGAAAAGTTCATTTATTTCAGTAATTCAACTCAAATTGTGAAACTCATGTATTAAATAAATTCAATGCACACAGACTGAAGTAGTTTAAGTCTTTGGTTCTTTTAATTGTGATGATTTTGTTTCACATTGGTAACACTTTACAATAAGGTGTCATTTGTTAACATTAGTTAATGTATTAACTAACATGAACAAGCAATGAACAATGCATTTATTACCCTATTTATTAATCTTAGTTAATGTTAGTTAATGAAAACACAGTTGTTCATTGTTTACTCATGTTAGTTCACCGTGCATTAACTAATGTTAACAAACACAACTTATGATTTTAATAATGCATTAGTAAATACTGAAATTAACATTAACTAAGATTAATAAATGCTGTAGAAGTATTGTTCATTCTTTGTTCATGTTTACTAATGTTGTTAACTAATGAACCTTATTGTAAAGTGTTACCATACATTTAACAAAAACCCACCAATTCACTATCTCAACAAATTAGAATACTTCATAAGACCAATGAAAAAAACATTTTTAGTGAATTGCTGGCCTTCTGGAAAGTATGTTCATTTACTATATATGTACTCAATACTTGGTAGCAGCTCCTTTTGCTTTAATTACTGCCTCAATTCGGTATGGCATGGAGGTGATCAGTTTGTGGCACTGCTGAGGGTGGTATGGAAGCCCAGGTTTCTTTGACAGTGGCCTTCAGCTCATCTGTATTGTTGGGGTCTTGACGATAGCCCCATAGATTCTCTATGGAGTTCAGGTCAGGCGAGTTTGCTGGCCAGTCAAGCACACCAACACCATGGCCATTGAACCAGCTTTTGGTACCTTTGGCAGTGTGGGCAGGTGCCAAGTCCGGCTGGAAAATGAAATCAGCATCTCCATAAAGCTTGTCAGCAGAAGGAAGCATGAAGTGCTCTAAAATATCCTGGTAGATGGCTGCGTTGACTGTGGACTTCAGAAAACACAGTGGACCAACACCAGCAGATAACATGGCAGCCCAAATCATCACAGACTGTGGACACTTCACACTGGACTTCAAGAAACATGGATTCTGTGCCTCTCCAGTCTTCCTCCAGACTCTGGGACCTTGATTTTCAAATGAAATGCAAAATTTACT
The DNA here is from genome assembly GCF_012432095.1 of Onychostoma macrolepis. Lineage (NCBI taxonomy): Eukaryota > Metazoa > Chordata > Actinopteri > Cypriniformes > Cyprinidae > Onychostoma > Onychostoma macrolepis. Next base: position 8,118,305 of record NC_081169.1, read on the forward strand.
TTCATCTGAAAAGAGGACTTTGGACCACTGAGCAACAGTCAGTTCTTTTTCTCCACAGCCCAGGTAAGACACTTCTGACGTTGTCTCTGGTTCAGAAGTGGCTTGGTAGCACTTTTCCTGAAGACGTCTGAGCGTGGTGACTCTTGATGCACTGACTCCAGCTTCAGTTCACTCCTTGTGAAGCTCTCCCAAGTGTTTGAATCAGCTTTGCTTGACAGTATTCTCAAGCTTGCAGTCATCCCTGTTGCTTGTGCACCTTTTCCTACCTAAATTATTCCTTCCAGTCAACTTTGCATTTAATATGCTTTGATACAGCACTCTGTAAACAGCCACACCTTTTAGTAATGACCTTCTGTGACTTTCCCTCTTTGTGGAGGGCGTCAATGTTCGTCTTCTGGATCATTGCCAGGTCAGCAGTCTTCTCCATTATTGTGGTTTCAAAGAACAAGAGATTCCCGGAATTTATACTGTAGGGATGGCCATTTATTGAAACTCAAATGTAAATATTCTAATATTTTGAGATACTGATTTTTGACTTTCATGAGCTGTAAGCTCTAATCATCAAAATCAAAAAAATAAAACATCAAAAATGTTTTACTTTACATGCAATGAATCTAAAATATATGAAAGTTTCACTTTTTCACGACATTCTAATTTATTGAGATGCATCTGTATATTTCCAATATATCGAGACACAAGGGTGCATAAAAACGTACTTTGTAGAATGAGTGACCCTTCTGGCTGTAAGCCGTTTTATTTACTGTAGGTTAAAAGTTCAGTCCACAATTGCAGCAATGCATTTCTCTGTTTGACCCCACCTATATGTGAACTACAGAAAAGCTCTGCTATAAATCTATGTCAAAACGAAATCCCAGGGGGCAGTGGTGCAGTTCAGCACGTCTGGGTTGTAACGTCTGCAGATGATCTTTTAATACGCAGCTGCTTTGTAAACATGCAAATTCAACTAATTACTGTTCAGTAAAGGGCTGTTTCCAAGCTACCTTAGCTTTTATGTTTTGTTAACAAGTGCTAAACGCTGCTCATTTCCTTTTTTTTTTTTTTTTGAAGTGGTTCATACTTAGGGAATATGCAAACCCCTATACAGATATAGCCGTGCTATATGATTTCAGAACATATTTTTAACCTTTAATTCAGAGCAAAGTATGAGACAGATCATTGATGTACCATGTTACAATGTATCTAAATTTGTCTTTGTTTCCATTTAAACCTATTACAACCTGAATTCCGGAAATATTAAGACATTTTTAAATTTGAATAAAATAAAAATTAAAAGACTTTCAAATCACATGAGCCAATATTTTATTCACAATAGCACATAGAGAACATAACAAATGTTTAAACGGAGAAATATTACACTTCTATCCACTAAATGAGCTAATTTCAAATTTGATGCATTCTACAGGTCTCAAAAAAGTTGGCACGGGGGCAACAAAGAGCTGAAAAAGTAAGAAATTTTGAAAAGATTCAGCTGGGAGAACATCTAGCAACTAATTAAATTAATTGACATCAGGTCTGTAACATGATTAGCTATAAAAGGGATGTCATAGAGAGGCAGAGTCTCTCAGAAGTAAAGATGGGCAGAGGCTCTCCGATCTGTGAAAGAGTGCGTAAAAAGATTGTGGAATACTTTAAAAACAACGTTCCTCAACATCAAATTGCAAAGGCTTTGCAAATCTCATCATCTAAAGTGCATAACATCATCAAACGATTCAGAGAAACTGGAGAAATCTGCGTAAGGGACAAGGCCGAAGACTTTTGTTGGATGCCCGTGGTCTTTGGGCCCTCAGACGACACTGCATTACTCATCGGCATGATTCTGTCATTGACATTACTAAATGGGCCCAGGAATACTTCCAGAAACCTCTGCTGGTAAACACAATCTGCCATGCCATCTGCAGATGCCAACTAAAGCTCTATCATGCAAAAAGGAAGCCATATATGAACATGGTCCAGAAGCGCCGTCATGTCCTGTGGGCCAAGGCTCATTTAAAATGGAATGTTTCAAAGTGGAAAAGTGTTCTATGGTCAGACAAGCCAAATTTGACATTCTTGTTGGAAATCACAGACGCTGTGTCCTCCGTGTTATCAGCGTTCAGTTCAAAAGCCAGCATCTCTGATGGTATGGGGGTGCATAAGTGCATACAGTATGGGCAGCTTGCATGTTTTTGAATGCTGAAAGGTATATAAAGGTTTTAGAGAAATTTTTTTAGTTTAATTTGATTCAAATTTAATTCAAAACGTCCCAACATTTCCGGGATTCAGATTGTACAATACTTAAAGGAACACTCCACTTTTTTTGGAAATAGGCTCGTTCTCCAACTCCCCCAGAGTTAATAAGTTGAGTTGAGTTCTTTGGCCATTTTTGAACGCGATGCTACTGGTCTAATCGGATTCAATGATCTATGCTAAGCTATGCTAAAAGTGCTATCGCCAGATCCAGAGATCAGCTGAATGGATTCAAAAACGGTAAAACTCAGCTTATTAACTCTGGGGGAGTTGGAGAATGAGCCTATTTCCAAAAAAAGTGGAGTGTTCCTTTAAAATAAGTTCAATGCTATTGAGGACAAATTGATGGTGCTAAATGAGTCCTTTGTCACTTTATTAGGCTTATATCTCTTTTCAGAAATATTGGTGTTAGTTTTCAGGGGGAAAAAATGGCTAACCAGCAGCGATGGGTAAAGTTAGCGAAGCATCTAAAATCTTTTAAAAGTGGTGTTCTTCTGGCCCATGCACAGATGAATAGAGATATGTAATTATGTTTCAGTGGCACAGTAAGGCCTATAAAAAGCTTAGCTATACATAATGCATTGTTGGCTGTCAGAAGAGTTTATCCTTTCACTTTTTCCCCATACGAAGAGGCTGACACCAGTGAGGAAGAATGACCTTTAAAAGAGAAGCACTCTACGTTTGGAGCTTCCATTTCTTTCCCGTAATGCTATGTTGTCTGCCTTTTTAGAAGAATCACTGGCTTGACCCAAAAAAATCGTATTTATTATATATTATATATCTTATCAACGGCTTTGTTTTTTTTTTCTTTTTTGTTACAATGAATAATATTATATCAAACTTATATATCAAACTTAAATATATATATATATATATATATATAAAAATGAATAAATAAATAATGGATAAATAAAAATAATAAAATAATAAATAAATAATGGATAAATAAAAATAATAAAATAATAAATGAATAAATAAATAAGTAAAAAAGCACTTGGGAAGCATAACAGAAGTAATTGGATCAGTTGGATATGTGAATGAATCATTCATATTTTGTGAGCTAAATAAAACGATTCATTGAAATTCAATTGAAATTCAATTCAATCCCAATAATCCCCATCCACTTGATTGGCTCTATCACTCTCTCTCCTCTCCACCTGTAGCTGGTGTGTGGTGAGCGGACTGGCGCCGTTCTGCTGTGGCTGCTGTCGCATCATCCAGGTGGATGCTACACACTGGTGGTGGTTGAGGAGAGACCCCCCACGTGATTGTAAAACGCTTTGGGTGTATAACAATACACAATAAAGCACTACATAAATGCCTCATTCATTCATTAAATTGAAATTCTGATTAAAAAGAAGTGTTCAATCATGAATTGGACTTCATGAATTGTTATTTCTTTTGCATTGCTTTTGAAGCTTGATTGCTTTAGTTGCTGTTCATTGTAATTTGCATGGAAAAGTGGGACTAGCACATTCTCCAAAATATGTATTTGTGTGTTCAACAGAAGAAAGTAAGTCATATGAGTTTGGAATGACATTAAGGTGAGGAAATGATTCATGCATTTTCTCTGCGAAATATTCCTAAGGCTGTTGATGAATAATAACCTCTGCTGGCTTGTGTGATTTGTTGTTGTTGTTTTTTCTTTGTTCCCTTGCTTCTTGTTCTGTCGTAGGATCAGTCTTGTAAGTCAACCGTACAAGCTACAAGGTCTCTTCTTGTGTTTCGGTGTTTTGTGTTCATACAGCGGAGCCACTTTTGAAAGAGTCATTTTGCTGCCGTGCTGGATCAGCAATGTAAAAACATTAGCATGCATTTTCCATCAAATAACCCCGCTATGCTGAGCGATCTGTTGTTATTACTTCAGGCAGCTTCAGCCCTGCTTCGCATGAGCTGTTTGCTGTTTACAGCCATCAGATGTTGCATCTGATCCTTCGTTATATATCTTGAATTTACATTTCTAAACACCACAATGTGTAGACATGCATTCTTCTGCTGCATTACTGAGTCATTCTTGCGTATTATAAAGGTTTTAGAGACTGAAGTGGAACCGATTAGCCCATCACGGTTGGAGCTGCTATATGGCTGTGTTCTATTCTGAGTTCTTTGTTTTAATGTCTCCCCACCAGCTGTGGAGAGAAGATAACTCCTGTGTGGAAAGGTGTAAAATCGTACCTCTTCCATGTAAAGCCGTATACTTAAGATTCAAGAGGAAGGTGTTAATTAGTTGACAAATCTGTAAGGCTCAAGGAAATTTTTTTCTCCTTAGACTTCAGATTACATCTTGAGTTCAAAAGAGTGTTTAGTTTGGAGGAATAGTTTGTGTAAAAAACTTTTAATTGCAGCATGTTATTTAATATCTACTGTAAAACTACTAGTAAATGAATACCATCTATTTTATTATTAAATATTATTAAATGATTATTAAATTACCTTATTATTAAATAGTGTGATATCATTGCGATATTTCTTCATTGTACTAACATTGATCCTTTATTTGTAAAATACTATAATAGGATTAGAAAATCAATATGTATATATATATATAAAATTCAACTGCAGCAGGTATTATTAACTATATAGTATCTACTAAATTAAATACTACTACTTTTAGTGGTAAACTAATACAATTTACTTAAGTATAGTTCATCCCAAAATGAAAATTGTCATCATTTACTCACCCTCATGTTGTTCCAAACCTTCTTATGTTGAACATGAAAGAATATATTTTGAGGAATGCTGGTAATCAAACATTTGATGGTCTCCATAGTATTTCTTTCCCTACTATGGAAGTCAATGGGTACCAACAACTGTTTGGTTCTTTAAAATATCTTATTTTGTGTTAAACATAAGGAAGTAACTTATACAGGTTTGGAACGACAAGAGTGTGAGTAAATGATGACAAATTTAATTTCTGGCTTTAAAATTAAATTGTGATATATGTAGGCTTTTTGGCAGCCCTTTTTATTTTTGGTTTAATTTTTCTTATAGTAACCAGCTTGCAACAAAGTTGCTTGATTTTTGTGGTCTTGAGAGATCTTGTGAGCTCCTGAGACCACCTAAGCATGGCTACAGTGTATTTCTAGAGCACTAAAGGAACTAACTGGAAAATTGAGTGTTTACTATTGTCCTCTTGCATTATCGACACACTATTTTAGTGTTTAATAGACTTGATTTGACTTGACTAAAGGTGATGATAACCTTATGTCTGTGCAGTATCTTCACCAGTACAGAGACAGAGTGACTGGTTTTGGTCTGGCTCTGAGGAAGTCGTTGGGTTGGCAAATAAAGTGGTACTTATTATGTAGCTCAGGAAATCTTGTTGGATGGAGGGTGATATGGAACCTTGATCTTCAAATTGTTTTCTCATTGTAGTCATAAAGCAGCATGTATGACCATGATTAAATCTGGATAACCTTCATTTAGTTCAATAGAATTGACTCCTAAGTAAACAGAACAAATTAAATGGCACCTATTCGTGTTCAACATGTAATTAAATTGACATGCAGAACCGTGTATAAATCAAAACCAGTTAGCAGTTAACAATATTATTAATTGACCTCACAATTCTGAATTGGAGAAACTCTAAACACATTCTGATTTCTCCGTATATAAATATAATGAAAATGAAAGTATTTAAAAGGCATTACGAAGAATTCTTACAACTTACTTAGGTTGGTGCATAAGGTGTGCTAAATTATTATTATTTTTTTCGCCTAAATGATATGACAGAATTCCTACTCCCAGATTGCTATAGACACCTGCAGTTTCAAGGTCAGTAAGTCTCATAAAATGTCAAATAATTAGTCTTTTTTTGTTTTGAGAAGGCAAGGTTGGTTCAGGTTGTGAAATGTCATGTGATGCAACTGCACAAAAACATTCGTGGTCAATGTGATACTATCATTAAGAAGTCTGGGCTCAGTAAGTATTTATTTATTTATTTATTTATCTGAAAGAAATTCATAATTTTATCCAGCAAGGACACATTAAACTGATCCAAAGAAATTGTATTTCAAATAAATGCTGTTGCATTGAGAATTGTATTGAAAATTAAACAGCACAACAGTTTTGAACATTGATGCTAAAAAGAAATGTTTCTTTAGCAATTCACCATATCAGAATGATTTCTGAAAGATCACGTGCCACCGAGACTGGAGTAATGGCTGCTGAAAATTCCGCTTTGCCATTAAATTACATTTTAAAGTATGTTATAATGAAAACTAGTTCTTTTAAATTGTAATATGACAGATTTTACTGTAGTTTTTATCACATAAAATGGCCTTAGTGAGAGCTTTCTTTCAAAAACATAAAACAATCTCACCAACCCCAAACTTTTGAATAGTAGTGTAATTTCTTTTGTCAAGTTAAATTGACAGCCTAGTAAATGCTGTTTCTGAGTTTTTTTTTTTTTCTTCCTTTTTTAACAACTCCTGACAGATATCATCATACTGCCAAGAACGATCTTATGGTAAATTATAAAATAATATAGTACCGTGAATTCAAATGTATTACCTCTCTCTGACCCACTTTAATTTTGACACTCATTATCTGACACCTAAACCCGGGGCGCAGTACGAGCAGAAAAATTACAGAATGGGTAAGTGTCAGTAGATTTGTGTCAAAATCCATTTCCATGAAACTTTCTAAAATTGACTAATAAAAATGCCAGCCACAAAATGGGGTTATTAATATTCATTAATATTCATTCACATTCATTCATATTCATTCATATTAATTCCTTTATTTCAAGCTGCTAAAAATATATACCAGGGTGTGAATGATCACGGCTCTGTGCAGATGTGAATGTCGGATGTAATACAGAGCATTCGAACCTGAGCGAAACATGAGCAGTTCAGATAATAAATTACACAAATACAAAGTGAGCTCAATTGTAACGGCTTAATCTTATGAATAGGCCAATATCTCCCAAATAAAATGTTTCATAGCGCAGAAAAAAAATAGGCTGAAATTGAACCCAGTTGGAACGTGATAAAGCTTTTATCCTTGTGTCCCGTGGCCTGATTTGTCTTACGCTTTCGCCTCGTTGTAGGTTTATGAAGAGCAACTCACATCTCTTGTTCATTTTCTGTCCCTCTACTTGTTTTGATATCGTTTTTCATTTATGTCGGGCGACAGTTTTGATCTGACTTGATGGCATTGATGAGTGGCAGGCCGCTTTGTGTTGCGAGCGGCGGCACCGTGTCACTGGATTCAAACACGCTGCAGTCTGACCTTGGCGTAAATCAGGTTTCCAAGGGAAAGTGAAAAACATTATCTAAAGCCCTCAGGCACTTTTTCGTGTTTGCAAATAAAATATTAAACCTCCTTAAATATTTTTTCTCCTGCATCTCATCCAGCAGGAAGATTGAAAACGTTTAATTCACCTGGGCACATTTTTGCGTTTAAGAAACAGGGTAGATCCATCAAATACTAAAATGGTAGTTGTAGTGCACTGTCAATCCTGGACGCCTTGACATTGCTTTCTGCTAGTAAAGAAGAAACAGGAATAAATGTGGATTATTTATGAATCAGATAGGGGCAAAGGTAAAGTGTATGGAGCAGTGTAGCTTAGTGATTAAGGATCTGGGTTCAAAACCCAAAGGTTGTTGGTTCAAAGCCCAGATTTTGGTGATTCATGAGAAGGATGTACAGAATCTGAATTTTTAGGGAAATGCAATGTACAAAAATCAAATTTCTTAATGTGCACCTCTTTCTTAATGTTCTTCTATTGAGGATTTGGGCTAATATTGTATATACTGTATGTATGTATGTATGTACAGTGTGCACGTATTTTAGACTTTATTCAGGGCGTAATGCTGCTTTGTATAATATATACATTTCATTTTTTAATGCTAGTTAAAAATAATCAAGTCTTGTTTTATTTAATAAATATTATCTAGTACATAATACTATGATGCTTTTTACGACCCTAAAGATGGATAATGCTTATACAGCAGCATATGTATGGATATGTATACGTAACAGTAAGATTAATGTTTTAAAAAGTATCTTATGCTTACCAAGGTTGCATTTATTTGAGCAAAAATATAGTGTAAACTGTAATATTGTGAAGTGTTATTACAAACTGTTTTCTATTTGAATATATTTTAGCTTTCCCGTGATGACAAAGCTGAATGTTCAGCATCATTACTCCAGTCTTCAATGTCACATGATATTTCACAGTACTGCTTAATATTTCTGTGAAACTTGTTTAAAATGTTTATTTATTTATTTATTTTTTGTAGGATTCTATGATTAAGTAGAAACTTGAATGATATAGTATACATATTTGCTAAAAGATTTAAACCATGGGAATTTGGTGGACATTTTTGAGTGGTGGGGGGAAAAAATGCTACTTTATGTATTAGGTGGGGGGTTGTGGGTAATTGTTGTTGTGTGAAAACTAAGCTCATGAATATTAGTTAAGTTGCAAAAAATATTTAAAATGTAGGTATAATTAAAAAAATATCTTTTGCTGTTTTGATGAACACGTGGCATATTCATCTGTAGATCAGGTTTGTAGTAGAGCGTTCTCTCATTTTAATTAAAATGTAAAATGTAACCCATTTAAATGGCTATTTTTTGATCTGAGCACAAGTAGCAATTCATACTGAATAGGTTTTTGTCTTTTTATTCATTCTGCAAGGCTGTGTGTTGGTTAGTTTTGTGAAAAGAATATTGAGTCTGACAGAATTCCAGCAGAACACAACCAGGGAAGGTTTGTAAAAGCTTTGTCCGTTATTAAAACGGGGCATGTCCGGTTTAATTTCTTACAGTTCAGTGAACGCACTCAAGTCAGCGCAGATTCACAGAATATACAGCAATACCGTTCTCGCATGATGCTGTTATGGGCACCACCAAGACACTGAATAACTGATGTGATAACTGTAGTGAAAATGTTAGGGATTTACTTGTGTGGAGTTGCGACCATATAGTGACATATTTTCAAGTAATAGGGTTTATTGAACAAGAAAAAATGTAGCGTGGCCCTTTATTTTGGTTGTTGATTGGATTATAAAAAGTGGAACAATAAGACCAATAACATGAATCACAGAAATGAATATGGTCAGTTCCGCTCTCATGCTGACTTTAAAGGTGAAGTGTGTCTTGATGGAGTTATCATTAGTATATCACTTATGTTTTCAGTGTTGTTGTATAAACAGTGATGTCTGTGAGTCAGAAGCGAGTTTTTCTGCTGAGTTCTTCTGTTGAAGACCATAAGGCCTGGAGCTCTAGAGGAGAACGGAACCTTCTCTGCTGGAATTCCTGCTCAGAACGCTTCTTGTTGCAATGGATCATCTTCCCGCAGTTCTGATGAAAGAGAGTATGTCAGTTCCAGTCCTCGTCTTCCGGCTCATGACCTGCCGCCCACCTACAGTGTCATGAGCCAGACTCGTCTACTGAAAGAAAATATGATTTTGTTGCATAATCCAGAAATAAAGTTCACTGAGCATTAAGTTGTAAAGAGGTGGCAAAAATCTGTAATTATAGTAGGCACTTTTCATGAAGGCTATACTTCTGTGTTATTAAATTTTTGAAGCACACATCCTATGTTTTGCCTTGTGAGAACTGTAACAAATATATATATATATATATATATATATATATATATATATATATATATATATTTAACATAAAATTAATTTATCATGAAAAGAAGCTTGTTTTAAAGATTTCAAATGACTGTATCCTCCTTAAAATATTGTTTTTGGCCATCTGTTCTACCTCAGATGTCTTAACCTTCTTGACCGTATCTAACAATCAAAATCTTTTGAATTGAATTAATATTCAAATCATTATAGTTGAAAATCGCTTAATCAACTAATTTTACTTGCTTATAATGTAATATTTAACATGATGTGCTCAACCCTGTTACCACATGATTTGCCCTCTTTCTACAGCTTGACAGGAAGACAAGTAGGTTTCACGCTGTTTCTCAGTTTTTACACACATTGTAGTAGCAACACATTTGTCAAGCTCAATTTTCAACCCTGTTTTTGCAAGAAAAGAAAAAAAAAATCAAACATGTGTCCCCCTTCAATTTCTAGCTTTACTACACATCTATATTTTATCCTGGCACTACTGAGTTGCAGCATAATTTTGCCTAAATTTGTAACCCTGTTACCAAAACACTCTCATGTCAATAACATTTTGGCAAATTTGTTGTTAATTCATGTAAGTTTGTATGACCTCATTCATATGCTTTCATATGATCTTCTTCCCATGAGATTGAGCTGCAGTTTGATATTTGACACAAATCTGGGTTTTCATTTATCCCAAAACTTGTTCCAAATTTTGGTAACAGGGTTGAAAAAATTGCTAACGGTAATAGAACATAAAAGTGCTAATTGTTATACATGTTTGATTTGGCCTCCTGAAGGTTCATGAAGGTTTCACTGACCATTCTATAAAATATATATTTGTGGAAATTTTGAGAATGTGTTTTTTTTTTTTCTACTTTTTCATTTAATTTTCACTTATTTCTTAATTTGCCTTTTAGGTGTGTATTTTGTTAGAATTAAAGGAGAGAATCTCACTTTTGAAACTGCAAATGGGACAAAATTGGGAACATTATTGTTATTAAATGGATTATCCATTGTAGTGCTGTAACATATTTGATTTAATACAATCTGGCAGTATCCGTAGGCAGGAATTGCCCTTTTCGGCATGCTTTGAATTAGCGAATCCAAATCTGAAGTAACATGCAGTATTTTCAGCGGTATTTCAGTTTCTATCAGTAAGACAGGTTGTGCCTTAAGGACGTCCAGAACGCTCACAAGTTTTTAATGGCTGTTTCATGGCGTAGGTTATTTGTGTTATCTTCCAATGAGAACTTCTTGTCTGTTTTATCATTTCATATAGTCTGAAAATATAAGTCTGATGGCCGATTTAAAAGCTGTAGCACAAATGTAGCAGTAGTAATGTTTCCTTAGTAAGATCATTTACTATTTTTAATGTATCTGTAAGTGTCAGCGTGTTAATGCTCTGTAGGGTGTGAAAGGTGAAAATGTGCGGTAATATTACCAATAGTAAACACTCACACTGCCTTTTTGAAACCACGTTGTTGCTCTTAAAGGATAATGAAAGGTATTCTAGCTTTCACTTCACGACTCTTCTCTCTGATACACTATATCCTTTACCTGACCTTTTCTTTTAGCCGTGTACTGACAAGGGCCTTTAATATGAGGCATGTAGTCTGCTGTCTGCTCTGTGGTTAGGAATGATCTTTTTTTTTTTTTTTTTCAGGAGTGTAGTAATGACTGTACCTCAGATTATAGTTATGAGTCCGTAAAATAAATCTGCTCTTGGATCACTTGAACACCTCTGGTCCATGTCTTGCAAAAGGATTTTAAAATGGGATTGTAGTTTATATTTGTCAAACACAAGCAAAAGAGAGACAGTGTATCAATAAATGTCATGCATCACAAGGAAAACAAATTATTTTTTTAAAGAAATTATACAAAATGCAAATTATTGGTCGGCATTTTAAAGACTTCGGTTGACTGTTTCTTTGTTTAAAATAGTGTTTTGACCTGTTCCACCTCAGAGGTCTTAACCTTCTAACATTTAGGCCATTATAGTAGAAATATTATAGAACATTCAGGTCATTATAGTAGAAAAGAGTAAATAATTCTACTTACCAAAAATGTGATATTTAACTGTGCCCCATATTTTGCACAATCCCGTTACCACAAGTTTTGGCCTTTTTTTATAGCACTAGGAAGACAAGCACATAATTTAATTTAATTTATAAATTTGTTGAAATATTGAGGTATTGATGCCTTTGTCAAGCTCAACCTTCAACCCTGTTACTCAGTTTATTAAAAGAAACATTTCTTCTTAATTTCTAAGTTTAACAGTAACTACAAATCAACATTTGATCCCAAAATGGCTAGCTGTAATGAGTGAAAGCTAAACTTTTTTATTATGATATTTATATAATGTTTACAAATAACTTTTGTAACAAGACTTTTTGTAACAGACCTTTTGTAAAATGAGGATAGAAATAAAATGTCTCAGTATAATAATTTGTTTGACCTTCAGAGGTTGATGGTCAACATTGAATGTATGCTTAGATTTTAAAATAGGACAGTATTGGATAATAATGTCAAACACACACAAACAATGTGTCAATTTTAAATGTGCCTTTCATCATAGGGAAAACAAATGAATCATGTTAATGAAATTATGCAAAATACAAACTAAAGGCCAGTAGGAGATGATTATAGGCAGTTAATTTTCTTAATTCACTTGCTATCGGCATGTGCAGTTCATTTTGGACTTTGTGTTTTGAGTGTGAACACCGTAAGCTGAAAGAGACACATGCATTTTAAATGGCTAAGCAGTTTGATGTGCTTGCCTACACATTTTATATATTTTAAAGTCATCTGACATTCACATCAGCATTTGCATGCTGTGACTCATTTTAAATGGCAACAACAACAAAAAATATTATTACAAACGTATGACTTCAATACTATTGTGGTCCAAGATGAGTGCTGACGTTTCTTGCAAAATAAGCATCATATTGTTGTGAGTATGCCGACATAAGCTGCCTACCTAGACAGCATTTTAAAGCATCAACGATGGGCTCACAAACAAGGGCTGTTCCAAAAGGAAGGCAGCAAAAGTATGTTTCCTTCTTAGATAACTAATTTTGACCGGATTTTAAAGTAGAATTGTGTGAACCCTTTATGGATAATGCAATCCCAGAATATGCTACAATGAGCTCAGTGAAAGAAAAAGAAGAAAAAAACAACAACATCTGAAATGGTTGAAAGAAATGTTCATTACAAAACATTTCTTGGAGAAGTACTGATAAAAATAGTTCAGTCTTATTAGAAATATTGTGTATAATTATTTGCCTTTAGAGCATGATAGCTTAGCAACATGCTAATAGCAGACTCATTTGGAATAAACACTTAGCGTTTAGCATTAGCCAATTGTTTTTAAGTTCCTAAAAAGAATAAAACAGTGAGTGGACCTGCTGCGTATGCAAATGTGTTTCAAATCAGTCACTTATGAGTTTCCATTTTGGTTAGCATGCTACCTATGTAGGTGGTAGATAGCAAGATTATGTTTTATAATACAGCCGTAATGGAGTTTGTAAATTATAATGTGTCTTTGAAGGCCACACCAGTGATTTTAACAAATGCTTAGATGTACAATGAACATTAATGATATACAGTGACTTTTACATTAACTACAGACACAGATACATAGCTCTGCGTAAAACACTGTAGAAGAGTAGGGGGAAAAAGCATGCGTTTTCTAGTGCTTTCTGTGGGAGTAGCTTTTCATGTGTATTTGAAGCTGACTGTGTTGATGTCCTCCTGGAGATGTGAACAAATACATCTGTTCTCTACATAGCATTCCTTTTAATTACTGTGAATTCACAGTCCTACACACGGACACTTTCATTGCTTTATGTGCCAGTTTTTACTGACAATGCACGCATGTAGGCAGAATATTGATCTTTGTTGAAGCTTGATGTTGTGATGATTATGTGGTCTGTTGGGATCTTGTTATGTTTTAAGGTCAGTGCTTGTATTTGTCAGGTTGTCGTCAATTCGTAGGCGCAGGCAATGTGTGAATATTAGTAATAATGTTGATCATCTTGATTGACAATACTGGAACTGGACTTGTAGTTCTCTTGCCGTGTATACAGTACACTACTTCTGCATTAATCAAACAAATTGTATTTATTTCAAGCTTTTTGACAAAATTTGGATGTCAAGTTGACTGAAATGGGATTTGTAATGGCTTCATATCTAGACAAAATGGCTGATAAAGTCTGTAGTATCTAGATTATACAGTTCATACAAAGAATTTTTGAAATTTAGTTTAGTCATTTTTCACACTATATTCACTAATTTATCTGATTATTTGTTTTATTTTTTAAACAAAAGTCTTATGATCTTCGGATCTCTCTTTCAATGAAAGTGTATTTTTGTTTATTTGGTTGCAAAGGTGTTTTTTTTATTTTTTTTTATTTTTATCTCTCTTTCAATGAAAGTGAATTATTTTGTCAGGCGAAAATTATTCATTTTAATGCTTAGAAAAGTATGTCACTACTGGAAGCAATTTCAAGTTTAATTAGTGTCGGTGATGACACATTTTGTACCATGACTCAATTATCCAACCACTAAAGTAACTTTTTACTCCATTTTTTTTTTTTTTTTTTTAGAGCATGCATGTTTATATTCAATACTTTACTGTTCATACAATTTCAGGGGATGCTTACATACATTGTTATAACAATATCTAAAGTTCATTGAAGGCTTCTGATCTCTCTTTCAATGAAACTCAATTTTTTTTCACCTGTAGTTTTGTCTACCAGGCGAAAAACGATAGTTTGATTAGATAGACAAGTTGTATTCTGTTACCACTGGAAGCAATTTTGAGTTTTAATTAGTGTCATTAGTGTTGTTTCATTTGGTCATTTTGTACTAAAACTCAATTATCCAACCAGTAAATTCACTTTTTGCTCCACTTTCAGTAACAGGCGCGTTTATAAGAACTATTTTGCTGTTCACACAATTTCAGGGGGGCTCTAGTATATATCATTACAGCAATATCACTTAGTGCTACCTAAAGTTCACTGAGCTTTACAGTAAACAGTATAAACATTTAACTGCAGCATGCATACTGCGCCTCGCTCTCTGGGGAGCTCCTTAAAGAACAGACTTACTGTACTTCTCAGAAAAAAAAAACAAGGTAACCATGGCAAATGCTAAAGTGTTAAGATGAAAGAGACAAGCTTCACTTGCACCCTAGGCGATTATTACTGCAGCGGTACTCCACTCAGCACGAATACAGACACACAGTTATCTGACATTTTGCAATACTGGGATAATTGCCCAAAATGCACAATAATCTCCATTGACGGTTTTGAGGATATCTGACCAGAAGGGCACAGAGACAAGATAATCAGGGAGAAATGGATGGGTTTACTCTCCAGAAGTGAATACTGATGCTCGTTTTTGCTTTACGTAACGAAAAACTAATTTGCATTTGCTGGCTCAGCGCCTTTCGGATTTCTGGTTTGAATTCATTTGCTTTTTTCCTTGAGTCTTTTGTTCGCTGAAGAAACTAGGAAACATAAATGTACAATTATTTTCCACTGGCTATTGGGATTATGACGGACATTTTTCTCAATTTGTTGCCAATTTTCTGCAGACATTTAACCTTGTAAAATAAGACTTCACTTCATTGAACTGCATATTCTTTGCTGTGGCATGTGGGTTTTCTAGAATGCGAGTTGTGCAATCTTTAGTAGATCTGACACGTGGATGAATGCACAAGTGTCGCTCTTAATAGAAAACAAGCATTCAAGGTCCGTCTATGAATGCTGGCTAGGGAAAATCATATTTTTCAAGTGTTACAGAATTGGCATAACTATAAGTCTGTGTGCATGGATTTACTTCAGAGGCGTGATGGTTATGCAGTTCTCAGTGTTGCACAATATAGGATAAGAAAAGACAAACATGTAAGATATAATTTTTCTACAAAGAGACATCTTTGCATCTTACTTATAATTCACTTTATACAATGACTCGTATGCAACTCTTTTATGATGAACATGTTTAAAAAAAAAAAAAAAAACTTTTAGACAGTTATTTGGTGCTCACAAAAAACATTGATCTTTGTTTGCAAAAATGTATATTAGTGAATGAATTAATTTGTGAAATATTTGTGAAAAATACCCTTTTATTTTACTTTTAACAACTTGAATGTGTTTGCTTAAATGTATTCAAGGAGTGATTATAACATATTTCTTTTTACTTCTGGTTGTATCACATTATATATTACTTAAAATGGAATCAATTATATTCAAAACATTTATACCATTAAAATATTACATTTCTAGGAACTTAAAACTAGTTTAAATATTTTGCTAAAAGATTTTTCCTTTATCTCACGTACACTTTATTTGTCTCTTTATTGCTAAACAATAACTGGAAAAAAAATTATGTCCTGAGGAGTTATTTTAGATTTGCTCAGTTTTCATTATGCAACCTCTCTATAAGAGATGCGTTTTTCTTGCCTATCACTCAATATGGGTCAGATACAAAAACATGAGTTTTTTTTCATGTCAGATGTCTATTACAAATATTGCCAAATCTAGCATTCAGCTTTGATTTAAGAATAAATTGAGAATACCGGATGGTTTCAAACTGACTGTAAGCTCTGCTGGTTGAAGAAAATCTGACACATAATTTTATAAACCTCTGACATGCTCCAATCTTCATTCATACTGAAATTAAACCAATAATATATTGGTGTCTAAAGCTTCAGTCTGCAACAATAATAATCTGCTTTCAGAAATATTGAATTAAAATGAAAATTTTGATTTGGCCAATTAATCAGCATATTATGTAATTTATTTGATTAAAAAAAAAAAAAAAAATAGAGATTCCTGATTAGGGTTGCAAAAAGTTGGAAAATTCCCAGTAAATTTTGGAAACTTTCCGGGATTTTTGGAATTTTCCTGGGATTTTTGGAAAATTTTCCACCCCTTTGCAACCATATTCCTGATTTCAATCTGGATTCAGTATTTAGTTGATTTGAGCACACTGGTGATAAAGTAGAGGATAAATAAACGGATCTACTTTAAAGTAAAAAATTTGCTATTTCCAAGACAAATATTTCAAATTATTAGGACTAATGTACAATATCTCAACAGCATTGAAAGTATATGTGACCCTGGACAACAAAACCAGTCATGATTTATACCTGAAATCGGAATAAATAGGCTTTCCGTTGATGTATGGTTTGGTAGGATAGGACAATATTTGGCCGAGATACAACCATTTGAAAATCTGGAATCTGAGGGTGCAAAAAATCGAAATATTGAGAAAATCGCCTTTAAAGTTGTCCAAATGAAGTTCTTAGCAATGCATATTACTAATGAAAAATTAAATTTTGATATATTTATGGTAGAAACATCGATAATTTTGACCCATACAATGTATTTTTGGCTATTGCTACAAATATACCCATGCTACGTATGACTTTTTTTTTTTCTTCCTTTTGCTTTAAAAACAGCAAAAATATGTTTCTGTCCTACTAGTGAAAACATGTTATTTATTGTAATCATGAAATCATACCCACATATGTTGTTTTAGACCACAGCATACAACTGTGTAATCATGATGCTAATATCGTCAATCAATCAACCTAGCAACCGTTCTGAACATAAAATTCCTTCATTTTTCCACGCCGTTAACTAGCAAGAGTGCATGTAGCTAGCGTGAGGCGTGTTATCCTGTGTCAGGATGATTAGTAGCTCTCTCTCCCCTTTCCTCAGGGATGTGTACGGCCCCCTCCACCCCCTTCTATTGAAACCGCTAGTGAGCTGGAGCGACTTGTTAACAGAAGCATGGCTGTTAACATTTTGTATTCCTGTGTTGCCCTTAGCTAACACCAGTTTGGCGGTGGGCGACGCTCCGCGGCGGGAGGGTGCTAGATGTGCTCCCGTGACAATGGCGGCAGCGCTGGCCCTGATTCCACAACTGTGCTGAGAAGCGGAGGGGCCTCTGGGGACGGCTCAGGTTACCGCCGTCGCATCCTGCTGCATTAGCAGGGCACGGTGAAATAACAACCTGCCATCTGGAACGCCTGGCCAGCCTCCGCACAGACTCCCGATCGTGCACACCTTAATTAAGAGTTGTTTGTACAGGCCTCTGCCTTTTTTTAGACATTTTTTACACCTAAGCCCATCCATCCCACTTGGGTTTCTTGTTTACATGCTAAGAAATTCACTTTTGCTAATGATGAGTCTCTCAGCAAAGTGCATTTGGTAACTGTAAAGGAAGAGTTCTGTAAAGAAGCCATTATTTACTTTCCCTTGTGTTTTTCAACCAAACCGTTTTTGGCTCATTTTATTCAGTTCAACGAAATTTTAGAGCTGAATCAATGACAAATGTGAAAAGATGAAGAAATGTTTGTGTCTCAAACTGTTAATTTGGAATAGTAATATTATTTTTTTATATATTTGACCAACATTAGTTTAATCTTTTTAATGAGTCAATTGTACCACTCCGCTATTTTGAACTTTATGCCCCCCCAAAAATGCAAAAATTCTAAATTTAAAAATATGCTGAGTCATTCAAGCTATTTTATTTTGTTTTATTTTATTTTATCTTATCCATATTCTTCATAATTGTAATTTTATTTCCTTTTAATTGTGACTTTTGTTTATGAAATTGTAACTCAGCATCCTGTAATTGTTATTTAATTTCTTGTAACTTCTGTACTGTACTTTTTCTCACAATTTTTAATAACGGCCACTATTTCTAACAACTTATTTATTTTTTTAAATTGCAATTTTGTCACAACTGTAATTTTACATATCAAATACAGTAAACATATATACACAATTACATGTTTTAGGGGGTTACACAGGATTTTATTTTATTTTATTTAAAAAAAAAAGAATATAATGTCAGTCCATTCCTCACAAAAAGCTATCGTATAACTTAAAAAAAAAATTGTAATATAGTGGTAAAAGTCTTAAGAATTTCTTTCATAGTACATTTGCTGTGTATTTGTCCTATTTCAAGCTTGACAAATATGGATGCTGTGAACTACCGTTGTAGAGATCTATTCCTTTAATACTGCTTTCAGAGATCTTAAAAGCTGTTTGTAAAAGTAGCATGTTGGAGTTGCATATGAACGATGGAAAGATGAAGGTACTCTTTGTGCCGAAGAGATGTTGGTGGCCCTCCTGAGAGAGCAACCGTGCCCTCCGTGCTCAACATGGCCCTCTCATGACCCCACTTTGGACAAGACAATGAACACCCTTGAAAAGCCTTTTTGTCCTTCCATCCTACGTGCTCTTCTCTTTGTCCCCATGTAAGAGGGGCTTACCTTTGTAAGTCTTCTATCTGCACCTCTGGTGAGGTAGAATCTTATGATTTGGAGGTTCTTTAAGGGTTCTTTGAATTTACATCTCTGTGCGCTTGCTTGCTTTCAGTAGATTTTTATTAAAACCCACCCCTAAAGAAGTTCTTGTTTTAATTTCCCAGGCCTAAATACAAATTGAAACCTACAGGTTTTGCTTCAGCTGGTGTATAATTGGTTGCATCGCAATTACACCGTTTACGAGAACTGAAATCTTAACGGGCCCCTACACTGCGCAAAGCAATTTTTTAAAACAGTAAATGTGTCTAAAGAGCGTGAAGGGGCTAGAGGGTCTTCAAGGGCTATAGTGAACGAGCTAATTAATGCAAAGTACAGCCATGGGATTCAGGCTCATAACTGGCTTCTTCTGCTCGGTAGTAATCAGTCGGCTTTCGGGGGTGTAGAGAAAGGACACCCTTAGGAGTTAGAGCGGGGCCCCCCTACTTAATAACTTGGTGTGCCACAAGTGAGTTATGCTTTACTGTGTATAAATGAGCCTCTGCATTTGCACCTTGCATACTCATTTATGGACTGAGTCGACACAGTTCTGCTGGAATTGATTAATGCGCTTTGGCCAAATTAATTTTACAACTACGTAGATCTCAAATTGCTCAGGGAGGAGGAAAAATGGGTGTTGGAGGTCCCTTTTTTACGCTGTATTCGTAAAGTGATAGACAGCTTGTTTTTTATTTGCTTCTGTCTTCCGCTATGTAATTATAAGCAGGTGCTTTAGTTACAGTATGCTATATTTAATTGTGAATCATCCCAAGAGAGTCTTTTTGCATTATACTGATTTACACAATCCTCTCAGATGTCGTCATGTTAGACTTGATCCCCACCATGCAATGTAAAGATGTAGAACTGAAGTGGGCGAAGTTAATCAGAAAGCTGTGATACTTTGATAGCCGGGGGCATATAAATGCTAATTTTTTGTATCTAATTTTTAGATACGAGTTTTTAAGAGGTGTTTTTTTTTTTTTTTTTTTCAGTAAAAGTGTGCAATAAATAGTAAATGTGTAAAATGACGTCTCTAAGACCAAGTTGCATTGGTGAGCTGTAATTTTACCATTTTTTTACCAGTGCCGACTTGCCATTAAAAAAAAGTAAACGTAATCGTGACTGTATTTCTTGTAATGGCATCTTACAGTTTTGACTTCATTTATTGTAATTGCAACTTTATTTCTTGTAGTTGTCACTGTATTCCTATAGTTATGACTTAATATCTTACAAATGCGACTATTTTGACTTTCTCATAAATGCAACTTAATTTCTCATAATTGTGAATGTTTCTTGTAATTACGTGTTTTATAGTTTGTGATTTTAACTTTATTTCCTGTAATTGTGACTGTCTTTGTCATGATTATGACTTTGTCTTACATGTTAAGACTACTTCTCACAATAGTGATTTTTTTAAATTTTTTAAATTTATTTATTTTTTTTGCAATTGTGACTATATCTTGGAATTGCAACTTCGTCACTTTTCCACTTTGTGTCATTTACTACAGCAATGTTGATTTAATTCTCACAATTTTTCATAACTGTTACTTTATTTCTAAGAATTACAATTTTATTTCCCGTGATCACAACTTTGTCTCACAATTGTTATTGTACTTCATATACAGTATGTATCATATGTACAAACAATTTCTCTGAGGTGAAAATAGGCCATAACAGCCACAAGACTGGATTTTAATTTTGTCCTAGCTGTTGGATTGTAAGGAAAATGTGATGCTTGTTAAGATGACCATTGCCAGTTCTATCAAGCGGTCAGTGGCCACATATTTGGCTTTCTTGCAGGCTCTAGGCTATCCAAAGAGCTTTGGGCTCTGTTGCCAGCTTATCGCATAAGCGTATGAGTTGGCGGTAGGTTTTCGAGATCTCTGGGTGATGCATTTAGCAGGTTTGATGGCATTTTGAACGTGGTCACTATCGCTAACAGCCGTCGAAGAGCGAGTGGGATTTTCATCACCACTTAGAATCTCAAAGACAGCAGTGAATTCCCACCTGCCACAGTTTCGCAGGCCTCTCTCAGGTCACAGAGATCTGATGTGCATTACACTTGATCCCTCTTAACGGTAATACTGCAAGAGACTTTATTGGAAATGTGTTTTGTGGATTGAAGGTTGACAGCAACAGCTTCCCATAGCTAGAATCTGGCACAGATCAGCACTGATTAATTAGAGTCGGACTTCAGCTATACAACACTGCAGATAAATGTTTATCATTAACACCCTCTCCATCTTCACTCGTCTCTTTAGGAGTCCTCCAATCATTTTATTTTCAATTATTTTTCCGCTCCATTAACTTTCAGACGCAAGCATGATAACAATAAAACGGTCAACTCAGCACACCCTGCACCCTTGCGAAACGCCGACCAGATGACCACATCAGCCAGTGTTTTTGTTCTCTTAAGAGTAAAAAAAGGCAATTTTTGTCTTAAAGGGGTAGCTTATTTAAAATTTAAATAAAAAATTCTCTCTTATGCTATTTCAAAACTCTATGACTATATTATAAGCAAAATAAGATTTTCATAGATTTTTTATTTATTTATTTATTTGTATTTATTTTAATGTTAACTTTAGTCCCCCCCCCATACCATGAAAGTCGGATTTGTTTTGGACCCCAATGACTTTCAATGTAAAGACCAGAAATATAGATTTGTGTGTGTTCCACAGAAGATAAAAGCCATTCTGGTTTGAAAGAACTTGAAGGTGAGTAAAAGAAGAAACATTTATTTTATTTTTATTTTTATTTATTTATTTATTTATTTATTTATTTTTTTGGTGAATGGTTTATTACATTACCATTTTTATTATTTATTTTTAATATTATTATTTACCCCTACGGGGGGTAGTCGTGGCCTAATGGTTAGGGAGTCGGGCTTGTAACCTGAAGGTTGCTGGTTCGATTCTCGCACCTGCAGGAATTGAAGGTGGGGATTGTGAATGAACAGCACTCTCTCCACCTTCGATACCATGACTAAGGCGCCCTTGAGCAAGGCACCGAACCCCTAATTGCTCCCCGGGCGCTGGAGCAAGGCTGCCCACTGCTCCGGGTGTGTGTTCACTGTGTGTGTGTGTGCATTGTTCACTACTCACTGCTGTGTGTGTGCACTTGGATGGGTTAAATGCAGAGCACCATTTCGAGTATGGGTCACCATACTTGACAATACATCACGACTTAACTTAACTTAACTTAACTTTACTTTATTTTATTTTATTTTTTTTATTAATTATTTTATTTAGCACGTATGCATTCAATTGTACAAAAGTGACCATAAAGATATTTATAATGTTACAAAAGATTTTTAAGAAAGTTTTTAACTTTATAATTATCAAAGAATCATAAAAAAAAGTTTTTCCGTTTTCACAAAAAAAAAAAAAAAGCATTGCTAATATTAAAACATTGATGATGATGATGATGATGATGATGATAATAATAATAATAAACATTTATTGAGCAGTAAATCAGCATATTAGAATGATTTCTGAAGGATCATGTGACACTGAAGACTGGAGTAATGCTTTGCATCACATAAATATATTACATTAAAAAAATATATTAAAATGCAAAACAGCTATTTTGTAATATTTCACAATATTTCTATTTTTACTATGTTTCTGATTTTTTATATATTTATTTATTTTTTTTATGCAGCCTTAGTGAGCATAATGGGCTTCTTTAAAAAAATAAATATATATAAATATATATAAAAAAATGACCAACCCCAAATTTTTGAATGGTAGTGTATATGCTTCACTGCATTTTACTGTTTGTATTTAGCACCATGTTTATTTTTGATCTTATGTTTTATTAGGGTCATCTTTGGGTCACAACCTGCCGGCTGAGAAAATGAGATTGTGTTGTGTTAATTCAGAATAATTTTTGACCAAAACGCTCAAGAAAGCTCATGTTCCCAGTAAATCCTTCTGTCCTATTCTCCCATAAGCCGTCTAAGCGAGACCTCTCGCTCACATCCGTCAGGCCGCATAAGGAGCCTGTAGACCCTGCTGGAGACGAACAATAGATGGGGAAAGTGTTAGCGTGGCGTGCTTGCAGGCTGCTGCCAGGCTGTTAAGCGGCGGACTGAAAGCACACCTGTGGAGAGAGGGGGGGCTAATCGGATTTCTCTCTCGGTGTTACGGCCGCTCACCGCTTTTCATATGCTTTATATTTATGGAGTGTTGCAGCCCAGCCAGCGCCCCTCTCCAAACCTCTACGCTCTGATTAGATCCTGGATGATGACTGTGGCCCAGAGCTGCAGTGATCAATCCTAATTTGCCGGTGGAATTAGATTAATATATAAAAGATACAGTGCGCTGACCTGGCGGTTGAAAGGACGTCTCACTGTCACGGGTCCATAATGAAACCCTAAAGAAAGAGACAGACAAGACAATGCCGGAGTGGTTGAAAAACCATGCTCTTTATGGCGGTAATGATAGTTGTTATTAAATCGAGAACGTGCTCGACTGCCAATCATCCTGGACGGCACTTAATACAGTAATCCGTTTGGTTTAGATTGTGATGTCATATCTGGGCCATTGAAAAGACATTAGCCCGTTCCATTGAACAGCTTCACTGCGGACTCATTCGATTTTCAGACATGTGGAACGTCATACTTTGTCATATCTTGTTATTGTTTGGCTTTTTGAAATCTTATTTTAGTTACAGCAGATGCCCAGCATAAAAGGATGAAAGCAGCATATGTGCTTTCTGTCTTTGGCATCCTTATTATATCCCATAATTCAATTCCAAGACAATTATCTTGCTGAGCATTTTTACAAAGACAGCAAACGTCATGCTCCCAGTCAGTGTTTTAAAAATGTCCTTTAAATGTAGTCACTGTCTTGTCATATTCACTTATTTTTATAGAATGTCCTTTGACTGAGATGGCTTAAAATTTGAGTCAGCAAAAATAACATTTGTCACACGATGTGCAAAACTGAGGAAGAGCAAAAACTTTTTTATTTTGATATTTGTTTTGTACCCCACTGACTTTCATTTTATAAACAAAAATAGTTGATTTTTTTCTTTCCTAATCCACAGAAGTAAGTCATTTAGGTTAGCTGTGCACTATTACACTACCGATATTTTTATATTTTTTATAGTTAAGAAATTAATTACTTTATTAAGCAAGGATGCATTAAATTGATTTGAAGTGACATAAATATTTTGTAGCATTATAAATGTCTTTAGAATTTCAAATACGCAAATGAACAATGCTTTTTTTAACTTTCTATTCATCAAAGACTTCTGAAAAAATGTATCATGGTTTTCGCGGAAATTTTAAACAGCACAACTGTTTACATCATTGATAATAAGAAATGTTTCTTAAGCAGCAAATCAGCATATTAGAATGATTTCTGAAGGATCATGTGACACTAAAGACTGGAGTAATGGCTCCTGATCAGCTTTGAAGTTTTGTTAGTGCTGGGCAACGATTAATCGCGATTAATCACATTCAAAATAAAAGTTTTTGCATACATAATATGTGTGTGTGTTCTGTGTATATTTATTACGTATGTCTAAATACACACACATGCATGTATATATTTAAGAAAAATGTTTTATGTTTATATATTAAATATATTTATATATAATATAACTTACATGAAACTCAATATATACATGCAAATATTTTCTAAATATATACTGTATGTGTGTGTCTTTATATATACATAATAAATACACACAGTACACACACATATATTATGTACACAAAAACCTTTATTTTGGATGCAATTAATCACGATTAATCGTTGCCAAGCACAATTTTTTTTACATTTTTCTAGATTATCTGTATTCTGCATTCATGATGGATTTGGCCCACCTAAAACTGAGTTGTATTAGAGGATGAAGGTATCTGTGGTTAGACTGAAATGGGAAATGACTCAGATAGCACCCTTGAGGAAGATGAGTGTACAGAGGCCTAGGAATACTGTTTCTCAGATTTCTGATGTTCCGTCTGAGCTGCTGCAGTAATAGTTTCACAGACAAGATATAAGGCTCTTACTTTATCAAGCTCAGCAAACATTCATGAGCTGGCCGTTGTGTGCTTAAGATTTTGTGTATTTGCATATCTATCCAAGGATAGTTTTTACATTTTGGTGCAATACTTGGATCCCCTGTCATGCTGTTATGCTGTGAGAAGCTTTACTTTTCAAGATAATCATAAACAAATAGGAAATATTGTATAAAAATGTTTGCATTTTGCATTTGATCAAAAGTGATATTTATAATGTTATTTGGATTTCAAGATTTGGATTTCAAATAAATGTTTTGGTTTTAAACTTATTTTTCATGATTCAATGGATGTCGCTTAATATTGCTTAATATAAAAATACAAAAATGTTAAGCAATTGTTTTCTGCACTGATAATAAGAATTGTTTCTTGAGTGGCAAATCAGCATATTAGAATGCTTTTTAATGGATCATGTGACAGTGAAGACTGGAGTAATGGCTAAACATAAAGTATATTCA